>NW_027176705.1:18798081-19090581 GCF_023349555.1 Cebidichthys violaceus
ATGTACTCAAATCATGTTTCTTTGGCACTCCAGGGATTCGATCAAACCGGTGTTGGGTTTATCCATTTGAAGAATGGTCTTTATCTGTTTGTAAATGAGCTCTTCAGACGAACTGTAAATAGCTGGTGAGTAAGTCCATTTGAATCAGGAAGCCCGGTCAGATTTGCATCTGCCACTTGAAACTGTCATGCTGTTTTCTGGGTCTGGTCTCCCTTCAAAAGAAGGATGTTGTTCAGTGCTTTCGCAGTATGTGGACGAACAGAGGCAACGCTTAAGTTGGCTTTACGAGAACAGAAATGTTAAGCAACAACTTCTTGTATTGTATCGACACTCTTCTTTCATGCATATGAGTGATTCAGCCTGCTCTGGCCCCTTTTCAGAAGGTTTGTGTAGGAGTCTATTTATAAACCAGTGAGTATAATAGGAATGCATCCCTGCCCTCTGAACAACAACTAAATCAGAACTTTTACAGTGAATGTAGTTTACTTAAGTGCTGTTGTAGATTTGGGATAGGAAAGGGAAACAGAGCAAAACTAGTGAACTGCATGCTAAAGTGCTACTTCAATTCCCTAGAAAGTATATGAGGGCTTACATTCTAAAACCACACTAGTGGCGCAGACAAGAACATCAACATCAACACCTGGATTATGTTCAATGATAGCATTTTCAAAATCCCTACACTGTACCATCAGACTGCTGCTCACCATCATTACACCCATCCTGCACAGTGCCTGCCTGTAGTCTGTCCCCTACTCTGCTTAATGTCAGCATAAGAGTCATATGTTGAGTCAGGCCATCGTATGGAATGATAATGCTTTTGATTAACGTGCACACTTTTTTACTTCCAGATGTGTTTTGATGTTGGTCTGTTCTCCCACAGCGGACGGAAACTTTGTGTATACATCAACCAGCATTAATATGCATTAACGAAAGCATATTTGAACTGAGGGATGGCTGCGATATCTCAGAACCTATAAATTATGTAAATTCATATCAGTGCCGGTCAGAAGCGGTCCCAGTTCCCCGGCCTCAGCTCTCGAGGGACCTCTACAACCTGCAAAGCAATGGTCCCATGTCAGAGGGGTTTCTGACGGCCAGACTACTTCCAGATGTGGTCGGGCTGATCTGGAAGCACTCTGATTGCATTGTGTTGTGTGTTTATACCTGTATGACAGTGTGCTTTGATCCAAATAAGATATCCAGATACAGATCCAACCCGTTCTCACTTCCGACCCGTCAAGTAAAGACAGCTTGATCAGTGCTCCTCCTCTTCTGATATCTACGCACCGAGGCACGCTTCAGAGTCTGTATGAGACACACCGGGCTTTCAACTAACTTCAGGGCAAACCAGTCTGCATCGTCAGTAGACGCTCAGATCAACTGACGTAGTATAAAGACAGAGGAAGTCCACTCAGGATGGGTGGGGGTGGAGAGTCAAAGAAACACAGACTTTAACCCAAGAGACAGCTGTCCGTTGAGTTCCTCATCCATCCTTGGGATACTGTGCTCCAAAGCAGCATTTCTTCAGGTGGCCACTTCCACTCAGGCCAAAAAAAACATCAGAAACTATTTATAATGTACTTACATTTTAAGTTTTAATCTTCAGTTTAATATTCGTACAAGATTGTTCATACGAATTAGAGGAAGCGTCCATAGTAGAGTACCAACAATACATATTTTCAGCCTTGGACAACAGCAAGCATACCACAGGACAGAGACAGGTGGTTTCAACACTCAGCTGTACATTCAACTGATCAACAGTGTTCATGGAATAAAGGCAGATGTAAGGTGTGTGATTCTATAGTGTTTGAGTGATGCTGCAGTGGGACAGAGAGAGATTGGGACGTTAGCATGAGAAAATTCCTGCACTGGCCTCTTTGTCGCTCTGTTCTGCCTCAGTGGCCTTTTACATCTGGCAAGAAGGTGAAGTTCTTTCACCACAAAATGAAGTCTTGATAAAATGGTGCAGCTAACAGCTGCTTATGGTAACAGGGGACGAAGGCCATCAGAAAGAGCCTCTTTGTTTTCTCAGCGTTCTGCACAAGGTGACCAAACGTCACGCAGCTGACCCCCGCTAGCTGCTTGTCTCCTGAACCGAGCAATAAGATAAAGAGTCCCTTGAGAAAGCCCAGTGGAAATGAGCCAATGGTAGCTCCTGGAATGCCTTTTCATTTCCTGGTGGACAAATATGTTTCATTCATCCCGCAACAATAGGGTACAGACCTGAGTGTGTCTGCAATGAGGCGACCTCAAATCATTTAGTTCAAAGTAAATAGCAAAGGCTTAGGTTAGGGCGCGGGGAAAAATATTTAAACATGTGCATTTGTCCCCCACTATACAAACATGAAAAGAGCTGAGTGAGAGGCTGAGCAGGACTCTGACCAAGAGTCACGCCGAAAAGGGAGTCTGAACCAGTCACGCGGAACAAGAGTCTGAACAAGACTCACGCCGAACAAGAGTCTGAACAAGAGTCACGCCGAACAAGAGTCTGAACAAGAGTCATGCTTTAACAAAAGTCTGACCAAGAGTTACGCCTAAAAGTGAGTCTGACCAAGAGTCGTACTGAACATGAGTCGTGCTGATTGAGAAGCTTGACAAGAGTTTCGCTGAACAAGAGTCTAAAGAATATTACGCTGACCGAGTCTGAAGAAGAGTTATGCCGAAAAGTGAGTCAAAACAAGTCAGTCTGAACGAGTCACGCTGAAAAGTGAGTCTGAACAAGAGTCACGAAGAAGAGTGAGTCTGAACAAGAGTCATGCTGAACGAGTCTAAAGATGAATCATGCTGAACACGAGTCGTGTTGAACAAGAGTCTGAACAAGAGTCATGAAGAAAAGTGAGTCTAAACAAGAGTCACAAAGAAGAGTCTGAACAAGAGTCACAAAGAAAAGTGAGTCTGAACAAGAGTCACGAAGAAAAGTGAGTCTAAACAAGAGTCACAAAGAAGAGTCTGAACAAGAGTCACAAAGAAAAGTGAGTCTGAACAAGGGTCACGAAGAAGAGTCTGAACAAGAGTCACAAAAAAAAGTGAGTCTAAACAAGAGTCACGAAGAAGTCTGAACAAGAGTCAGAAAGAAAAGTGAGTCTGAACAAGAGTCACAAAGAAGTCTGAACAAGAGTCAGAAAGAAAAGTGAGTCTGAACAAGAGTCATGAAGAAGTCTGAACAAGAGTCACAAAGAAAAGTGAGTCTGAACAAGAGTCACGAAGAAGAGTCTGAACAAGAGTCACAAAGAAAAGTGAGTCTGAACAAGAGTCACGAAGAAGAGTCTGAACAAGAGTCACAAAGAAAAGTGAGTCTGAACAAGAGTCACAAAGAAAAGTGAGTCTAAACAAGAGTCACAAAGAAGAGTCTGAACAAGAGTCACAAAGAAAAGTGAGTCTGAACAAGGGTCACGAAGAAGAGTCTGAACAAGTCACAAAAAAAAGTGAGTCTAAACAAGAGTCACGAAGAAGTCTGAACAAGAGTCAGAAAGAAAAGTGAGTCTGAACAAGAGTCACAAAGAAGTCTGAACAAGAGTCAGAAAGAAAAGTGAGTCTGAACAAGAGTCATGAAGAAGTCTGAACAAGAGTCACAAAGAAAAGTGAGTCTGAACAAGAGTCACGAAGAAGAGTCTGAACGAGAGTCACAAAGAAAAGTGAGTCTGAACAAGAGTCACGAAGAAGAGTCTGAACAAGAGTCACAAAGAAAAGTGAGTCTAAACAAGAGTCACAAAGAAGAGTCTGAACAAGAGTCACAAAGAAAAGTGAGTCTGAACAAGAGTCAAGCTGAACGAGAGTCTAAACGAGAGTCACAAAGAAGAGTCTGAACATCGTGGCTGACCATCCCACGGTGAAACACATCACCGTGCATACAGGAAGCTGTGATATTGTGAAACGACAGTCTGAAGTTCTGAAGCGAGACTTCATTGATCTGTTGGCTGAGGCTGAGGTGTTTATCCTCTTCCACCAGTCAGAGGAGGAGACGAAGGATTCAGCAGGCTGTTTGCACTGAACAAATGGCTGTCAACTGAATGTACTGACCATTCAGTACATTTTATCAACAATTTCTACCTTTTTTGGGAGCGCAGGCATCTTTTTAAGGCACATGGAGTTTGCCTGAACAAGTCAGGGGTAAAACTATTTACCTCTAACCTATTTTTCTTCCTGCGTCACCCGTCTGTTCCCACTGCCAAGGACAAGAGACAAGAGGAATCTAAACAAGAGATAACCACACAGCATTGCCGTAGAGACCTTACAGGAAGGATGCCCCCGCCTAACGAGAGCCAAGAGGAGGAGCCTCCAACCTCATCATCGGGGGCCGCCTCTGATCTCCCACTTTCCCCACCCTTCCGAGAGGAGGAGTCTTTACCTCCCTTCCCAGCACTACTTCCACCCCCCAGACTCCATCAAGGTCCCTTTCCTCTCTCACACTCTCCCCATCCTCCCCCCACCTGGAGTTCACCGACCTCATGAAAGAGCTGGTCATTGCTGGAACCAAACACGTACAGTTCCAGCCCCACCCCCGCAACGGACTCTAAGTCCACTTTTGACACAATTGGCGAAGGTAAAGCGCCGTGCCCCTCTCCCACCTCCACTACTGTCTCCCCTACATGATAAAGGCAATAATCGATGTCTTCTGGGTCCAGGCTACAAGGCTATAAATTGGGCAAATAAAGCTTTAACCACATTAAACTTAGCTTTATTAAATGTCAGGTCTCTATCAGGAAAAACATTTTTAATAAATAATTTTATTGTTAGGCACAAACTGGACATTTTGTTTTGAACTGAAACATGGTTAAACCAAGATAACAGTGCAGCTGTTCTTATTGAATCAACACCTCACAACTTCAGTTTCATGAGTGAAACAAGAGCGCATAAGAAAGGTGGTGGAGTTGCTATTTTATTTAATGATTTTCTTCAATGCAAGCAGACGTCCTTTGGTCATTTTAACTCTTTTGAATATGTGGCTCTGAATTCCACTTGAGCTTTATTCCTAAACATTTACAGACCACCTAAATACTGGGCAACCTTCTTTGATGAGTTTACTGAACTGCTGTCTATAATCTGTATTGATTTTGACTGTGTTGTTATTGTTGGTGATTTTAATATCCATGTTGATAATCCCCAGGACAGAGGGTCTATAGAACTATGTGGTGTCCTTGAAAACTATGATCTGACTCAGCATGTGACAGGACCCACCCACAACAGAGGACACACTCTGGACCTAATCATCACCAAGGGTGTAAACATTTTCAAGGTTGCTGTGACTGATGTTGCACTCTCTGGTCATTTCTGTGTTTTCTTTGAGAGTGCAATCTCCTTGCACTCAAATGTCCAAACCAAGGTTGTGACAAAGCGTTACATCTCTGAAAACACCAGTGAACTGTTTATTCAGAAGTTCTCCTCCACACCAGCCCTCTCTTGCATTTCAGTCAATGAGCTTGTAGATAGCTTCAATTCTAAAGTTAAACATGTTATCGATGCCATTGCACCCACTAAAGTGAAGGTTGTCTCGGGTAAGCAAAGATCTCCTTGGAGAAATGCTACGCTGGTCCGAATAGAGAAAAGAGAATGTCGGAGAGCTGAACGCAGGTGGCGAAAAACAAATCTCCAGGTTCACTGTGACATCTATAAAGAGAGACTTAGAAATGCAAGGCAGTCCTTCTTCTCTGACATCATAACTAAAAACAATAACAATACACGCGCCTTATTTGCTACCGTCGACCGGCTAACAAACCCTCCAGTGTCAGTAGCTGCTGAGCTCCAGTCCACCTGAGGCATGCAATCAATTTGCCTCATTTTTTACTGACAAAATTCAGAAAATTAGACAAGCAGTCAGTGCCTCCACACCAACCACAGGATATGTGTTGTCCCCATCTCTGAATAATATCCATTCAAATATCATGACACAATTTCATTCAATCGACCTTAGAAACCTAGAAGACATTATTCAACATCTGAAGTCATCCTCCTGCTGCTTGGATATTCTACCAACACACTTTTTCAAAAATATTTTGAGCTGCTTGACCACTGATCTTTTACAGATTGTAAACACATCCCTTCTCTCAGGTGTCTTCCCAAAAACTGCAGTTATTAAACCACTCCTAAAGAAGGCTAATTTAGACTCCGCAACAATGAAAAATTATAGGCCAATATCAAACCTCCCACTTTTAAGTAAAATAATTGAAAAAGCAGTTTTTCAACAACTGAACAACTTCTTGGCTGTAAATAACAGTTTTGATGTCTTCCAGTCAGGCTTTTGACAGCGCCACAGTACTGAAACTGCTCTTGTTAAGGTTTTCAACGACATCCACTTAAACACAGACAATGGCAGAATTTCAGTCTTACTATTATTGGATCTCAGTGCTGCATTCGACACGGTCGACCATGATATACTACTAGAAAGACTACAAATCTGGGTGGGACTCTCTGGCACAGCACTCAACTGGTTTGAATCCTACTTGAAGGACAGAGAATACTTTGTGTCTGTAGCTAATTACACATTAGAGCTGACTAAAATGACATGTGGTGTTCCCCAAGGTTCAATACTGGGGCCTCTTCTGTTCAACATCTACATGCTTCCACTAGCTCAGATTATGGAAAACAACAAAGTGTGTTATCATAATTATGCAGACAACACACAAATCTACATAACTATATCACCAGGGGACTATAATCCCATACAAGGGCTGGGTAAATGCATTGAACAAATCAACAACTGGATGTGCCAGAATTTTCTTCAATTAAACAAAGATAAAACGGAAGTAATTGTTTTTGGTACCAAGGACAAACGATTGAAAGTCAGCGCTCAGCTTCAATCATGATGTTAAAAACCAGAAACCAAGCCAGAAATCTAGGTGTAGTTATGGATTCAGACCTCAACCTGAACAGCCACATCAAGACAATCACAAAATCAGCCGACTATCACCTGAAGAACATATTAAGGATTAGAGGACTTATGTCTCAACAGGATTTGTAAAAACCTGTCCATGCATTTATCTTCACTAGACTGGACTACTGTAACGGTGTGTTAACAGGTCTCTGTAAAAAGTCAGTCAGAAAGTTGCAGCTGATTCAGAACGCTGCAGCTCAAGTCCTCACTAAGACCAAGAAAGTGGATCACATCACTCCAGTTCTGAGGTCTTCACTGGCTTCCTGTCCAACAAAGAATTGACTTTAAAACCCTGCTGTTGGTTTATAAAGCACTGAATGGTTTGGGGCCAAAATACATCTCTGATCTGCTGCTACCTTATGAACCATCCCGACCCCTGAGGTGGTCTGGGACCGGTCTACTTTCTGTTCCCAGAGTCAGAACTAAACATGGAGAAGCAGCATTCGGTTCTTCTGCTCCACATATCTGGAACAAAGTCCCAGAAAGCTGCAGGTCTGCAGAGACCCTCAGCTCCTTTAGATCCAGACTGAAGACTTTTCTGTTTGCTGCTGCCTTTGATTGAACCACATTCAAGGATATTAATCAATTTCTGCATTTTACTACTGTATTTTATTTCTTAAACTGCACTGCAACTATTATTCTGTTTTTAGCTTTTTAGTGTTTTAATGACTGTTCTTAATGTTTTAATGAATGTTCTTAATTGTTTTTAAATCTCTTTTTCTTTTGCATTATGTTTTGATGCTTTTAATGGTTTTATGTGAAGCACTTTGAATTGCCTTGTTGTTGAAATGTGCTCTACAAATAAACTTGCCTTGAACAAGAGTCACAAAGAAAAGTGAGTCTGAACAAAAGAGAGAGAGTTCTGAAAGGGTGCTTCGTTTATCCTCTTTGCTCTGTTTCGGGTTAGGGTTAGGCTTCCCAATGATGAGCTGAAGGCTATGAGCTGCACTTTATCAGAGTTGGATAACCAAAATGAACTGAAAACACTTCTGATCAGGCGTGTATCTCCATTCATTCACTCATCCATTTTGTAGCTGAATGTCTGCACAAACGTAACTTCACCACCTCCGATGAAGAGCAGCACACATCGTCTCATCTGGGGTCCTTCTGCGTCTGCCAGACGCTCTGAAGAAGATACTCTATTAGCAGAGCACAGACTGATAACATAACGCACAGTAGACTACACGGCAGGTCGATTATTTCTTGAAATATTATGACTTTCTTTTCTTTTCTTGAAACCCTCAGAGAACACAAATACGGATATAAAATCCCCTGAGCAGAGGGCAGACCTCCAAACAGCATAAATGGTGAATTTAGCAGTGATGTAATGAAAGAAGTGATCTAAGGAAGTACGCACACAACTCTCTATTACAGTACACTGCAGTCATAATTATAGTGTTCTATTTCCTGTAATCATTCTTGTTGTGTTGTGTTGCCTCCAACTTCTGAAATTACCTGAGACTTCAATATAGCATCCCCTCCCAAATGACAAAGCCTCAAGTTCTTGCAATGTTCTCAAGCTGGTCTTCTTACGTTGTCTGCTGTTTGGTGCTGATTAGGTAGTGCACTGTGTAACTGAACAGAACGTTTTGTGTGTTGTTGTTTTACAGAATAGCCAATAGAGTGCAGCCAATAAGGATGATACATCTACAGATCTGCTGTAGACCTCTTAGATGCCTTGTTTTGGTAGAAGAAGGTGTAACTGAATCCAGCAGACAAAAAAAAAAGGGGCTGTGTTTAATAAGTCACTGGTAAAAGATCATTGTCTGTGGATTTGTCACTGCAGGAGAGCCCTTTCAGTCATTTGATTCCTTGTTCAAATCTGGGAAAGAATGATACCAACGAGTCTGTACTCTTCAATACAATAGAAATACATTGTCAGTGTGCAATATTCTGATGTGTCCCGGAGAAAGGAGCTCCCTTTCTCACATTACAACAAACCTACAGGAGTTTGTTAAACATATGAATCTGCTGGAGTTGCATTCATATTTTTTTGCCCCCATGATTGACTTAGGTGGGACAGTGTGAAGGCGCCCTATCGGGTAAGAGAGGAAGAAGCATTTTGATATTTTTAGACGGCACACGGAGCTGTAGAGAGTCCTGACAAAGCTGCTATTGTTCCTAATGTCTGAAGGCTTGCTGGCCCACAGAGGGATGGCATTGTGTTATCATGTAATGCTACCAGTGATCTGTTCAACGATAGCGCCCGATGTTTGGTAAAGTAAGACAGAAGTATATCACAGCCACTATTGGGTCACCCCAGCTCAGTGTAGTGTTTGACTGAGTCCCGCTGAGAACAAATGGAGGCGAAAGCAGAAACCACCTCTTTTAAGAAAGCATTCCGGGGGAAAAAAAAGAAAAAGGGGAAATAAAGAAAGAAGGGGAAATGCCTTTTGTAAAATGATAGCGAGCTCAGGAGAGATGCCTGACAAAAGTGGCATTTTCTGATTTCTTATTGCTTTGATATTTTATTATTTGGGTGTGGGGCAGAGTGGTCAATCAAATATGCATGCATTCAGAAATCGTACAGCCACTCCGAGCTAAGCAGGCACACACACACACACACACACACACACACACACACACACACACACACACACACACACACACACACACACATGTGTGCTGTCCTCTGAAAGCGAACACCCTGGTGCTGTGCCAGCGTGAGTGGAAGGACCTGAGCGGGCTTGCTGGTGGTTGTGTCTCATGAGACTTACTTTCCAAGCAGGAAGGAAAACGTTTTGTCACGTTATCTTCCACATTCTATACAAATATGAATATGTTTGATTAGTTGATCCAATAAATATGTAATAAAACTGGAATAATGACACTTTTCCTATTGGACAGGCAATCTTTCCTGCCCAAAGCAATAAGCCTCTACAACATGTCACCTGTCTAACTCCGCTTCATAGTTTCTGTCTAAACCATTTTACTCCACTCTGTTTTGCTCCTTCAATAACCTGCACATGGTGGATTTGCTCTTCATCGATATGTATATTTACTGCGTATTCACCTGCTGCTTTTACACGACCATTTCCCAGTTTGGGATCAAGGATTAAGTCCATCCATCTATTTATTTTCATATAGCTGATGATAACCAAATGAGAAATAACCATTTAGTCCCGTTGACACCAGATAGGGAGGTTAAAGGTCACGGTCAACGACTGTTAAAGAGACGTTTATAGCTCCCTTTATACCGTGTGGAGATTGTTACTGGTCAGCTCGGACTGCCTGTGTTGTCTCCTGCAATGTCTGATGTTGGTAGACTTTTGATATTAAAGAAAACATCAAACAAGTTGAAGGAGCTCAGTGACGTGAGCTCTAATGAAGCCAGCTTTACTGCAAACCTTCAGCTCGCCACTGTGACCACATCACAGTGATGAGACTAGAGACGACTCCGCATCACAAAGTTAGTGAGAGAATGTCAACCAGTACTGCTGGGAATATATCTACAGTCGGATCATATTCAATACATCTGTCTACTGTTGTGATTTTAAGAGCATTAACTTTTAGAAATCCTTTTAGTACCGTTGACATGGCCTCAGTTATTAAGTTGTACTCTTTAAAGACAGCAAACACGACATTCCCCGAGCTTTAACCCTGCAGCCCTCCCTGCTGGCCAGACATTTCACCTTGACAAAAATACCTAGTCAATACTGGAAATAATATATTAATAGTGCAGAAAATACTATAAAAAAAATATATGTCTTCACTTCATAAAGTCCAAAACCAATAAAAAATAAAATGGCAAAACAGACACAGGGGGTCCAGCAGTGAAAGTAAGGCTGCATGTTATCTCTACACCCTCAGGAGCACTTCTATCAAATTTACACTGGTTTTAATACTGTAGAGGCTGAGTGGACTAGTTATAGTGGGACAGAGAGACTGAGTGGACTGGTTATAGTGGGACAGAGAGACTGAGTGGACTGGTTATAGTGGGACAGAGAGGCTGAGTGGACTGGTTATAGTGGGACAGAGAGAGAGGACTGGTTATAGTGGGACAGAGAGACTGAGTGGACTGGTTATAGTGGGACATAGAGACTGAGTGGACTAGTCATAGTGGGACAGAGAGGCTGAGAGGACTGGTTATAGTGGGACAGAGAGAGTGAGTGAACTGGTTATAGTGGGACATAGAGGCTGAGAGGACTGGTTATAGTGGGACAGAGAGGCTGAGAGGACTGGTTATAGTGGGACACAGAGACTGAGTGGACTGGTCATAGTGGGACATAGAGGCTGAGAGGACTGGTTATAGTGGGACATAGAGGCTGAGAGGACTGGTTATATTGGGACAGAGAGGCTGAGAGGACTGGTTATAGTGGGACAGAGAGACTGAGAGGACTGGTTATAGTGGGACAGAGAGGCTGAGAGGACTGGTTATAGTGGGACACAGAGACTGAGTGGACTGGTCATAGTGGGACAGAGAGACTGAGTGGACTGGTTATAGTGGGACAGAGAGAGGACTGGTTATAGTGGGACAGAGAGAGAGAGGACTGGTTATAGTGGGACAGAGAGAGAGAGAGGACTGGTTATAGTGGGACAGAGAGACTGAGTGGACTGGTTATAGTGGGACAGAGAGGCTGAGAGGACTGGTTATAGTGGGACAGAGAGACTGAGTGGACTGGTTATAGTGGGACAGAGAGAGGACTGGTTATAGTGGGACAGAGAGACTGAGTGGACTGGTTATAGTGGGACAGAAAGGCTGAGTGGACTGGTTGTAGTGGGACAGAGAGACTGAGTGGACTGGTTATAGTGGGACAGAGAGACTGAGTGGACTGGTTATAGTGGGACAGAGAGACTGAGTGGACTGGTTATAATGGGACAGAGAGGCTGAGAGGACTGGTCATAGTGGGACAGAAAGACTGAGTGGACTGGTTATAGTGGGACAGAGAGAGGACTGGTTATAGTGGGACAGAGAGACTGAGTGGACTGGTCATAGTGGGACAGAAAGACTGAGTGGACTGGTTATAGTGGGACAGAGAGAGGACTGGTTATAGTGGGACAGAGAGACTGAGTGGACAGGTTATAGTGGGACACAGAGACTGAGAGGACTGGTTATAGTGGGACAGAGAGGCTGAGAGGACTGGTTATAGTGGGACAGAGAGGCTGAGAGGACTGGTTATAGTGGGACAGAGAGACTGAGTGGACTGGTTCTACTGGGACATAGAGGCTGAGAGGACTGGTTATAGTGGGACAGAGAGGCTGAGAGGACTGGTTATAGTGGGACAGAGAGACTGAGAGGACTGGTTATAGTGGGACATAGAGGCTGTGAGGACTGGTTATAGTGGGACAGAGAGGCTGAGAGGACTGGTCATAGTGGAACATAGAGACTGAGTGGACTGGTCATAGTGGGACAGAGAGACTGAGTGGACTGGTTATAGTGGGACAGAGAGAGGACTGGTTATAGTGGGACAGAGAGACTGAGTGGACTAGTCATAGTGGGACAGAGAGGCTGAGAGGACTGGTTATAGTGGGACAGAGAGAGTGAGTGAACTGGTTATAGTGGGACAGAGAGGCTGAGAGGACTGGTTATAGTGGGACATAGAGGCTGAGAGGACTGGTTATAGTGGGACAGAGAGGCTGAGAGGACTGGTTATAGTGGGACAGAGAGACTGAGTGGACTAGTCATAGTGGGACAGAGAGGCTGAGAGGACTGGTTATAGTGGGACAGAGAGAGTGAGTGAACTGGTTATAGTGGGACAGAGAGGCTGAGAGGACTGGTTATAGTGGGACAGAGAGACTGAGAGGACTGGTTATAGTGGGACAGAGAGGCTGAGAGGACTGGTTATAGTGGGACACAGAGACTGAGTGGACTGGTCATAGTGGGACATAGAGGCTGAGAGGACTGGTTATAGTGGGACATAGAGGCTGAGAGGACTGGTTATAGTGGGACAGAGAGGCTGAGAGGACTGGTTATAGTGGGACAGAGAGACTGAGAGGACTGGTTATAGTGGGACATAGAGGCTGAGAGGACTGGTTATAGTGGGACAGAGAGGCTGAGAGGACTGGTTATAGTGGGACAGAGAGACTGAGTGGACTGGTTATAGTGGGACAGAGAGACTGAGTGGACTGGTCATAGTGGGACAGAGAGGCTGAGTGTATAAAACCCAGATTTTGACCTCCAACAAGTACACTAATAAAAAGCAAATTAAACGAAACAAAATGTTAATTTGAGTTTATTCACACATTTTGCGTTGTACGTTTGAAAATCTGCATAATCTGTACATTCAGTAGTTAATGTTGTGGAAGACTTACAGCCATTCGATAGCCACATAAGACATGTATGAAGTGTTTCCCTGACTGTGACGACCAAAGTCTGCTGAGGAACCGATTGGAGAAGGCAGTCATTGTATGACAAACTCATTCTCACACACACACACACACACACACACACACACACACACACACACACACACACACACACACACACACACACACAATACAAAACTGGTACTGCAAAATGGCATCGTATCAAATCCAGAACCCCGTACAGAGAGACGAACACAATGGAACATGGACCACAACTGAAATATGGTGGCGATGATTCTGGCATGATTTCCACAAAAAGTTTATTTTCTCTCACATCTAGGCATACTGTATTATCAAAATAATTAGTGAGTCGAAAGGGGGGGGGGTGGGGGGTGTGGGGGAGGGGGTGGGCTGCACCCTGAATGTAACATCAAAAGACTTAGCAGTAATAGTCAAATCAATTAGATTCAAGACATCGGTAAACTACTTCTGGACCTACAGTCAGAAACACAGCCCAAACATTTACAAAACTCACATCGTCAAATAGAAAATGAAAGCCTATTCAAACAAATACTGTCTGGTTTTCGTGATAGTTCCATGTCAGCGACTGCCTCTTCTAGAGGAAACGGCCCACTCAAGTGTCACTGAGAAGACTGAGGGCCGTACCTGTGTGCACCAAGAGACACCCGACCCTCCCCAAGAACAGGCCACTTCAGACGAGCCTCACCAAAATAAAAGTTTAGTGTCGGGAGCTTTCAAAAATGGCCGTCAAAGTAGAACATAACAGGAAGTAACCTCAGGAGTATTCTAAGTATATATATATCATCCCCAAAATCTGTAGTGATTGACAAAATAATATCACGCGTAAACTTTGTGACAACTGATGACCAACTGGAAAATACAAAAGTGGTCGGCACAGACATGGGCACCATTAAACAAATATCAATCAATGCAGCATTCGATGGATTAAGGCCCCTATAAGCTAGGCGATAAGAGCGATCTGACGGGCGCCACGTTGTGTGAGACGGTCTCATAAAGTCTTAGTTGCAAATCTGCAATGTCGGGTTTTTGAGGCGCGTCAGATTGTGTGAAGAAGCTTTGGTGGATCTAGGTAGAAATAGAAAAAGACATGTTCAAGCAGAGGTGCGTCATCCACGCTCACGTTTTCATGTTTCAATGCAGCCAGGGAGGAAATCAAATACCGTAGTAATCATATTGCAACGATTTTGTAGTGTTGACTGTTGGTGCTGTTATAAAATATTTAGACGATGGGAAAAAAAAAATAAAAAATGCAGTAATGTCGATATAATGACGAAATGGGTAAAGACAAATAGAACAGTCTGGTAAGATGGTCACATCACCACTGTCAGAAAACCAACATATTATGCCATATCCGAGATCTAAGACAATAACTAGTCTCACATCACAATATCGATATAATATCGATATTTTGCTCCACCTCAGAGGAAATGCACTCGCTGGTTTGTGAGACCTCAGGGATGCACACACAGGTTTTGTGGACACACAGTGTAAAAGGGGGGGCCTTTAGGAACCCAGAGGACACCAGACAGCATCCTTCACATTCAGGCAAAACCCAGAATGCATTTTGGAGGAGCCGTTAAAACAGGACCGGTTCTGTCAACCTGCTACTCCCCTCACTGTAGAAGGCAGACTTTGACGGATGCAGCCCACTGAACTAGGACACGCGAGCGTGTCTTTGCGGTGCGTTCAATGCAGCTCCCCTAACCTAGACACTCGCCACCCATCTTCCTATCGGACCAGAATGTGCACTTTTCACCAAAACGTCTCGATCCAAAGCTGCAGACAAATCCAAACATGAGAATGACACTGACATGGTAATGCAGGTGAACATTGTGAGAATGGATTCGTGAATACAACATTTTAGGAAAACAAACTTCAGGTGCAACACAATATCTACTACATGCAGAGACACAGAAAAAAATATATATATATATATTTCCTGTGGCATGGGGGACCATTTAGATCCCAAATCCTATATTTTATTTTGAATTGTCAAAATGAAAAATTCACAGTATAATCTCCACAACAGAGTTAACCTGCAAGAGATGATGAATTTGAAGAAAGCACCCAACATTTCTGCCATAAAGATCTAATGTTGATTCCAAATTATTCTCACACAACAGTTCTTTAACTCAGAAAACACACACAAAAAAAAAAAAAAAAAAAAAAAAAAAAAATACTTGAGTCACACCAAACAGATCACAATACTTTCCGAACTTTAAATACATTAAGAATACCAGAGATCATTGCTTAAATAAATTCTACAAAAATATCTGTTGTACATGTAATATATTTACATTGACTGTAGCTTGTGGCGATTGTGTCAGTGTTCTCCAAATCATTCATGATGCCGTCAAACAGCTGCTTCCAGAACAGGGTTCCGTCACAGAGCGTTCAAATGTCGACACATGGTGTCGACACGGATCGATTCATAGTCGACTGGTAGCGTCACATTATTACTTCTACCCATCAAACTTAAATATTCCAAAAATCATTTCAACCGCACCTTATATTCTTGCTTGTTATTATGAAATGAGTGCAAGTTATTGTCCCCATATGAGGGGAAAAAAACACACTTGAGCAACGTTTGAGTAAATCTAAGCCTTTGACTGATCCACTCTCTGATTTTGTTGCAGCAGTCCCAAAAACGCCAGACGCATGTATTCCTTTGGCCCTAGTTCAACGATTGGACGGTTTACCCGCCTGCATCTTCAGCGCCACGCTTCTTCTTTCCGTTCAAAGCGGGATTGCAAAACGTTAACGCTGCTTTTCGTTCTTCCGTCACAGCTAGCTTAGCTCTGACTGGAAGAACAGCTGTAGGCTAAATAAGTCATTTGAGCAAAGATGCAGGCGGCGATTCAGAGGGTTTTGGAACCAGGCTATTTTGGGGAATTTATGTAAGTAATAATTTATTTCAGGTTCTTATTAACACATTTTCCAAAAGGAATGCACATGATAAAGAATAAATAACAATAGGCATTAAATTAAATGGAAAAAAAAGAAAAGAAAAAAAAAGGCCAAAACAACCAAAATTGATCTCACTATTTGGTGATGAAACAAAATCAGGGAGTTTTAATTTTCAAGTGTTTTTTTTAAAAAAGCTAGCATTACCCAAGTAGCTCCACACTTCGCTGATTTGAGTCATAAAGAAAGTTTGACTTTAGCTTCCTGTAGCTAAAAAAAAAAAAAAAAAGGACATGGCGAGTTTGCACTTGATGATGACGAGGACAACACCATGCACATTTTTACAGTGACAACATAAATGGTAATAACGCTAACTGCTAGCTTCTTTTTTTTCAGCCACAAAAAGCAGAAGCGTTGCTCACACGAGACGGGATCCATCAGCCACTGTTCCTAATGTAAGAAGGCTGACATGGAGAACAGGAGCGGAGAACTCTCGGACTGGAGAACCAAGCTAGACACACCCGTGGACATTTCTTCCAGACGACGAGGATAGTGATTGCATAGTCTTTATAGACGGTAGAGTTTTGAAGTCAGCCTCTCCTCTTCTGCTGTTGTTGCCTTCACACGTTGTCAAACTTGTGTTTTAAATAGTCTTTCATAACCTTTGCAATTGGTAGATCCTCCAACAGCTTCAAGCTCTGAAGGCCAATGCAGTGACGGATCTTTATGCGACACAAGTCTTGTAGAGTCCGAGGTTGTCCTGAAGGAGGAACAGAAACCGTTATCACACAGTGGATTAATGCTCATTACTACGGCCTGACCCGTTCATGGCTGGAATGATTTTTTGGCTTATTGCAGACAAGTCATTATTGGTATTTATGTTGGGAAAATAGTAGCAAGAAATGAAAATTTGGAAAGCCAAAAGACAGGTGCTTGAGCTATCACTGATGTCCATTTTGCATAGTTTGTCCACAGGAGAGCACTGAGAACAGTCAAACCTATACGAGCCTGACAAACAGTTCCTTGACACTATAAGAAGGACGGCCTCTAGAAGACGCACGCTTGCGGTACATCTGTTCCTAAATCAGCATCCTAGAAAGCCTCAAAGCTCGCTAATGTCACAGATGGTCGGTAGAGTGGAAGCCATGGTGGAAGTAGTTAAAGAGCGAGCCACCTCGCTTCTGTCTCATCTCTGTAGAGTCGCACGTGCTCAGTACCGAGCGGGCAGCTGCTAGCGAAGCGTAAACAGAGCTTGTTGTGTTATCCGTGTGGTATCGTAGTCAAGGTTGTTGAGGGGATTTCCATGTTGTATATCGAAGAGCAAAAGCATTAAAGGATGGCAGCACAAGTGTGGACCACCTACCTGCTGCCTGCACGCAGCTGACGGTGCTCACAGCGCTACAAGTGCAAACGAAGGGCACAGAGCTAACGGCGTTAGCTTCGTGCTACGCTTCCAAGATGACATCGGGAGTCAGGGTGAGGTTATCAGCTGTAACTGCTGTATGAGCGCAGTGCACATGTAATGTAATGTAATGTAACGTAATGCACAGCGGTGACCATAAGCTGACCAGTGGGGCACGCTCACTAACATCTGCGTATCCTCATACAACGGTTTGTACAACTTGTCATTTTTTAGCGCGTTTTCTTTTGAAATCCAGCAACACGTGTCTATTCGCGCTCGTTACATGCATAGGGTCTTTTGAAATTAGCTTCCGCCTTAACAGTAAACAACTTCGTTAGGTTTAGGTGACAAAACTACTTGGTGAGGTTTTGGAACAATTTCACTCCTCGATGAAATTCACGGAGCGATGATGTCATGAACCCACACAAGTCTAGTTTCCCGGGATGTGTGGGACTTCCACAACATGTACAAAGCAGCAATCGTGGTTATTTCTTCCACGGTGGTGGAAATAAATGACTTGGTTGATAACGGTTTCCATGGAGATAAGCCCCTCCCACTCGTCTAGCGCGAATGAAGCGAAGGATGCAAATAAACACAAATGATCCCGCGATCAAACTCCCGCAAGTAACGCAACGCGACCCTTTTTTTTTTTTTTTTTTTTTTACGAAACGAGGTTGAATTTGCTGAGCTGTCGCACCGTAAATACGTCATCACTGGCATCAACCAATCACATTGAGTGGAACGGGTTGAGTCCCACATATACTGTATATACACATATACTGTGCATATATAATATAGTAACTTTATTACTTCTTTAAACTTCGACAATGTCAACACAGACCAGATCCAGTCCTTTTGTTCTTACCTTTCAAAATAAAAGCCCTAGATATATATATATATACACATGGATTTCTATTCTTCTGTTCATTTGTGTTCTCTTTTTAAAAAATGATTTAGTAGGTGAAGCCTTTTCTCATTGAAATTCACTGATAGCAAAAATTCACTGATAGAATACATATATATATATATATATATATATATATATATATATATATATATATATATATATATATGTATTCTATTCTCATATCGTCACGCCCCACTCCTCAGGTCAACAGGCTGCTGGAGTCATGACTCTACAGGAGGCAGCATTATGCCTTTCTTAATGATTCATTGACTTTGAAGATCAAAAATCTAGACCTGTTTTTAAAAAACCATGTCGAGTATGTGTAAGACTTTGGCTTTGCCTGAAGTTGGAACCTTTGAATGAGGACGGTTGTACACGTTACAGTATTGGACATGAGAGCGAGGGGAAGCAACGCTGACGTGTGCAGCGGTTGCAAAGGGCTGGGTGTCCGTCCCACAGTGCGGGACAAGCCTTTCATGGCATACGAGTTAATCCAGGAGGCAGAGGTGTAATCAATAACCCACAGATATGTGATCTGGCTGAGGGATTGGAGTCTCTGAAAGGACTTGTCTGAATCAGTATCTTTGATATCAAAGTGCAGGGGGGCAGTGGAGGAATGCAGCCATTGTTCCCCGGATCACAATGCTCCAGGTAATGTTCCTCCACCCCGGGATTGTTCTGTGACTGAACACTAGTCATTATAACCTTGTGCTGGCACGCAGCCACCTTCAACCCTTTACGTCTTTCCACCGTTTTTCCTCCTCACAACCGCCAATACAAACTTTTTTCTTTGTGCTAAACTGGTAATCCTTTTCTACACTCCGTTCACTTTCACAGAGTTCTCAGTTGTACTCACACTGCAAGTCCCAATGTCTCAGTACTAGGGGTGTATATCACAGGTTACATTATATCATATCCATTCTTTGGACAATAGGGGTGCAGCAGATCCTAAAACTCATGATTTGGATTGTATCACACTTTTGAGTCAAGGAGCAGCACAAACGAATAAAGGGAGCAAACTGCCCATCATCGACGATCCATATCCAAAAATCATTTCAACTATTAGTAGATTTAATGATGTATCATAGGCTGCTTAGAGCTAGTGTTAGGAAGTTAAACAGGTCATAAATTCATCGCTAATATTCATCTTTATTGCTGCAAAAACATCTTCAAACTATTATATTTGAACACATCACGATGACGTTGTAATTTACCTTCGCCCAGTACTCGTTTTTACTGAACAGAGCCTGAACACATCATAATGGAACGAGTAATGAAACCTAGGAACATTAGCTGTTAGCATCCGTGATGCAAAGGCTACCGGCTCCCCTCCTGCTCACTTGTTGTCCACAAGGTAACATCAGGGGTCGCATAGAATTATGAATCCGAGTTAGAGTTAATGGATCCGCGTTACACCGCTATTGGAAGTCCTTTTACCATATGAGCCGTAGCTTTAGAACCAACACCGGCTCCAGACGGGTTGTGAGTGTGCAGGTTACAGCTTCACGTGGCGGCATTATTTATGCGAGTGCATTATTACAGACTGAAACATCAGCCTCTGTCAAATAGACGTCTCTGCCTCCTAAGTGTCAAAGGTCAACCTGACTGGACCCGGGTCGTATTTAAGTAACTATAAGTAAAATATGAATAAATACCACGATTCAAAAAGACTCCGTTACAAGTAAAAGTAAAACTTTCAAAATCTTACTTAAGAAAAAGTATGTAACTAAATAATAAAAGACATAAAAAGTATAAAAGTTAAAGTACTCACTATGCAGCCAAATGGGCTCTTCAGTTGTTATATTATTATATATTATACTAGTGGGTTATTATTATTGCAGTAACATCTAATCTACTTTAATAACAATGCATTGTACTTCGTGTACTCGTGAATAAACGTAGTGAAGTAAAAAGTACAATATTCCCTATAAAATGTAGGAAAGTAGCATCACAACTGTACTTAAGTAGAGTATTTGAGTAAATGTACTTAGTTACATTCCACCACTGATTAATACAGAACATGTGTAGACCTGTGGAAATCAGCTATTCAAGCACATCTGCAGACAATTTCTTTTGTCCCACATTTAAGTTTCAAAAGATATCAAAATAATAATTGCAGAAAATGACTTGATGACTAATTTAATAATGATTTTTTTTGTGGTTCTATCAAGTATATTCAATACCGCTGGAGTTTTTAAATGTTGGTGAGAAAAAAACATTTTATGACTTATGTGTTATTATTACTATTCATAAAGGTCAACTAGCTGTTGAATTGCTTTAACTCGGAGTGAACAGGGAGCTATACGGAGTGCGATGGGACATGTAGTGTGTTGGTGAGACTCACTGGTGGCTTCCTGGAGGAAGTCCAGACAGGGCCGGCTGATCCCAGACATGCTCCCGGATACAGCCACCGGTGTCTGGCCCTCGTAGTTCCTGGTGTTGGCGTCGGCCCCGTACGCGTACAGCATCTGGGCGCACAGCACGTCGTCCCTGAGGGCGGACAGGTGCAGGGGCGTCTGGCCGTCTTCGAGGCGTCCCAGATTGGTGTCCGCTCCCCGCTGCAGGAACATGCGGCAGTACGAGTGATTCCCTTTGATGACGGCGTATCGCAACAGGAAGCCGTTCTGAATGTCAATGTTGGCACTGTGGTCCAGAAGGATCCGCACGCAACTGGAGCGCTCGCGGATGATGGCCAACTGCAGCGGCGTGGTCCCTTTGTCACTCAGGGGGTCCACCTCGGCCCTGAACTCGAGGAGGAGGCGCACGAACGAGTCTCGGCCGTAGTGGGCGGCCACGTGCAACGGCGTCCAGCCGTCGTTGCTTTTCGCATTTATGATGTCGCTGCGAAACTCGGATTCCAGCATCAGCCGGGCGATGCGCGCTCTGCCATGCATGGCGGCGTAGTGAAGAGCGGTGAAGCCGCCGATAAAGTCCTTCACTGTGGGGTCGGCTGCACAGAGGAGAGAGGAAGGAGTTGAAATGAGAGGAACATCCAGAACTACAAGGAGCTACTTTTATCAATACTAGAATTTTTTAAAAACAAGTACATTCAGAACAGGATTAGAAGTTATTTATAATTTAGATATAACTCAATGTTTGGCAAAAAAATTTAGATATAATTAAAGCTACAGGAAACTTTAGTAACGTTTGAACAAAACAGGTGTTTCTGTAGCACCAGCTGTAGAAACGTCATCAATTACTCGTTCTTTATTTCCTCCTTCACATGTCCATGCTGCATAATTGCAATATTGGAGTTACAGGTTTCAATTATGATTAGCAAAGCTCGATTTTGCAGAAAAATCTGATATGTTACTATTGCTATTATTGATATTTTTATTGTCACTTGCGCTCCATGTATCTGCTTTTCTTGTCGTGTGAAGCACTTTGTAACGTCTGTATTGAAAAGTGCTGTAACCCTTTGATAATGATCACGTACACCATGCTTTATAAACATACTTGTGCTGCATTATAATCAGCTGATAGCACTGTATAATGCTGTAATGTATAATCATAGTCAGAATGCTTTAGAACAATAACTATAACACATTATTAAGCATTTTATAATGATTATTTAGGGCAGGTATCATAAGACGTCATCATTACTGGTTACTGACCAGTACTAGAACTGAAGTATAATGACCATAGCTGTAATTCTATAATGTCCTCTGGTTTCCTGTTATAATGCATTACAAAGTGAATATGAGTTACTATAAGTGGTTATTGTTTGCTTTAGTGATATATCAAAGCTTTCTAAGTTTACTGATCGTAGTTTAAACATCAGTCTGTCGCCTTTTATAGTGTCATATATATATATATATATATATATATATATATATATATATATATATATATATATATATATATATATATATATATATATATATACACACACACATATATACACACATCCTCATATATAGATTTAGAAAACTAAATATTCGACATCACATATTGTAAGGACTATTTCCTGTGTGACATCATGTTATATGTTATTTTTCAACTGGAACGGCTTTCAACCGACACGGAGGCGAATGAACGGCCGTCTCTTCCAGTGAAATAACGACCTCTAGTGTTAAGACCTAGTATGACATGACGCTCACCACCAGATGAAGCCAAGCTCAACAGCAAGACGGAAAAAAAAGAAAAAGAAAAGACAAAGCCTCTGACCTCCATGCTCCAGAAAGACGCGAACACATCTCTCTTTTCCTTTGGCGGCGGAGAAGTGGAGCAGCGTCCAGCCGTTGGCGTCCCGGATCTTCGGCGAGTATCCTTGCTCCAGCATTCTCCGGACCGTGCAGACGTCCCCCGCCGCCACTGCAGCCTGGATCTGCAGCTCCTCATGAAGCTCAGGGTTCCTTCTGCAGTGATGGTTCAGCATCCTGTCACATTTCACAAAGGGAATGTTCATCTGTACTTAACCTCCGTTAGGAAAAAGAAAAATCAGTGAACGCTAGGGATGGGTATCGTTTGGGGTTTTTCCGATACCGGTGCTAAAACGATACTTTTAAAACGATACCGGTGCCTAAACCGATACTTTGCAATTTGTTTTATTCAAATTGAACAATATATTAACTGTTTGAAGTATACTATAAATATAAATAAATACAAAACACTTGGCTTCAAACCACAGCTTCAAACTTTTTTTGGACACCGGTTGTTTTCAGTACCCAACCCTAGTGAACGCATTCTGCATGTCTTGGGGGAACTGGGTGGGTACGCTAGCTTCGGACTCGGCTGCCAAGGGTCGGTGACCTCACTGTTGTGCTGTGAAAATGTTCTCCCATCCAAAATAATATTCATATTTCACAATATATGCCAGTGCTATTTAAACTGGAATCGAAAACATTGTCTAATGCACCCCTGGTGGACAGGTGCTTAGGAGCTAGTGCGCTAAGACTTCACACACACACACTCACACACTCCTTTACCACAGTCAGGCCCGTTTGGTTAAAACGTCTCTAACGTCGTGTTCGCGTTCATACGGTGAGTGACTTGATCACAGGCCGACTGTTTCCTGGTTAGAAGAATGTTTGTGAGGAATAAGATCCACTCTGAGACTGTACAACACGAGTGGACCGACGTACACGCTGGCATGGGCTCGTCCCTTTTTACGCTGCTAATAATGAAATTGGATGCGGTAGACAATATCAGTGACTGCCAAAGAAATGGAAATGTGGAAAAAAAATATACAGTTTGCGTCATTTAGTCTAGTGCCACTTTTAATTGTCTCTGATTTTTTTTATAAAAAGGTAAATCAAATCATAGAACATCTACAATAATGACTCTGTCTCCTTACAATCCACTGCAGCATCAATATTCTGTCTGCTTACATTACAGCTGCAAAGGGAATTGGTCTTACAGAACATCTGATCTTTTTTTTCCCTCTTCACTCACAGCCTCGGTTGGGTGAACCGGTTTTTGTGGCACATGCCTATTATAACAAAGTGACACACTGACCTTATGTCTGCAGGTATTAATCTTGTTCCGCTGCATTACTTCATACAGACATGTTGTACATTTGACCTTTTTTTCCCCCGGTTTGTTAGATAACCAGTAAGCTTCTTTCTGGAGTCAAAAATTGAGACGCCTTCTAAATGGAATTACACAGCTCAGTTTGACACCTATGCAAGAGTTGTCTTTATGTCATACATGGTGAGAAATTAACAAATGCATACAAAAGAATGGATAATCCTTATAGGGAACTATATGAGCTTTAAGTTCAGTTGAATATGTGTACAGCAGGTTTAACTTCAGGGATCTCTAGCGCCATTAAGGTGATTTAAAACAGGACAAAGCAGCTGGATTTAGACTGAAGCAGAAGCTCTGCTTCATGCGTTCGCATGGCAGCGAGGGTGTGTGTGTGTGAGATTCACTTTGTCTTCTACCCATGTCCACACAGATCCAAGTGTCCAGTGCAGACCGACCACAAGCTGCCTGACAACATGTAAAACCTTCTGGACTTTAAGCGTGGCCCACACGAGTATTTAGGTGAACACGTCCACCTATGCATACACCCGGTGTCCTATAAACAGATCTGTGCACGCATACGTTGTCCGGGTACTTTTTGCAGTTTATCCGGCCCCTAAATCTTTGTTGCGATGTAGACTGCAGGTTCGGAGGACATGGAGTTTCAGAGACCACGCGGTTTTTGTTCCAGACTCAAATAGTTTTTGTTGTTGAGAGAAATGACTTATTTGAAGTATTTGAACTTATTCTAAAGTAAAAAAAACGTATTTACCTTTTGACAAGCTGAAGAGACGGGCTTCTCTTAGTCATATCGGAGCTGCACCTGTAGATATACAGCTGCACTGAGAGGCTGAGACAGGACCAGCACAGCAGTCTTCAGCTGGTTCTCCTGCAACACACAAACACACTGTCAGCAAAAAGGTGGGAAGCTGGATAGAAACACAGAAGTGATTTAATAATAATAATAATCTGTAATTTGATGTATTGTCGACCTCTTAACGTCACACAATAGTGTGGATTTGTTGTGCATACATTATTACTAGTACTATTAATAATAACAGAACCATTACCGTTAAATGACAGGGATGCCAAATGAGAGGAATGCTGCAAATTCTCAACTTGCTAATAAAAAAAAGAGCTCAGGTTTGAAATGAAGCTAACGCCTTACTGATCAAATCAAAGCAGTAGCACGTTGCAGGCAGAACACCCAGCATGCCCTGGTCGTCACATCTCACACTACCGTCACCTTTTAGTTGTTAGCTTCACCAGTAGATGAAAAAACAATGGACAATAGAATGGCTTTACTTGCTAAGATAACCAACAATACAAACCACGCACAAGTAAAACATGAAGATAACTAACAAAAGCCGACGCAGCCAAACGGGCAGATAAAGACAGTAAGTTCCACACGTTGCAGACAATGTAATAAATGAAAGATTCTTTGACAAAACCCTCGATTTTCAGGCTGTATCCCAGGCTGGTAACTGTTAGCTAACGCTGGCTAGCCAGCCAGCTAACAAACTCACTAACGCTAGCTTGCTAGCTTGTGCTGACTTTTTGTTACGTTACTTGCTGTACTGGGTAACTACAGATAAAACCCCAACACACAGCGTACATCGGTACTAAAGTTGACTCTACACATTTACTGACAAACACAACAGCTTTGACACAATAAAACAAAGACTTAACATACTTGACAGACGCTGAGCCGACGTTTAACTTAGCCAATCAGCTTCCAGACAGGAAGAATTGGAGTTGTCAAAGCTGCATATTTCTGTTCCTTTCAACTAAAGTCCATCACTTAACAGCAATAATGTCTATTAAAACTTCCCTAAATGTCAGTCGCAGCAATGTTGCGCATCATTTCGCTGTTGAACAATCCGCTTTAACAACAAAGTCTCTCTGTGAACACATCAGTTTGACCCAAGCAGCAAAAACAATACGATTTCCGGCGTCTCCAGTCCTTCAGAATAAAACACCAAATCTAAACTGACCACAAAACGTAGAATTCGCAAAAACATTAGAAGAAGAACTACAACAAAACAAACAAGAAGCAAACAGTGATTAACATACAGGATACACATTGTGGAGGTAACAGAAATTCGGAATGTTGGACATATACTAAATATTCTGTTAAATATTCTGGGATTTGGATGAATATTGTGACCAGTGGTGGAAAATGCTTTACTTGAGTTACAGTACAAGGCTATTACCACACTGCAAAAACACTTTATTATAAATAAAGGGATCCTCTGTTGCTCTCTTAGATTGAAAAAAATTTAGTAACATGCCCACTTAGATTTATTTAATCCACATCACAATATTTATTTAGTTCAACCAACAGTCCAGACTTTGACATTATTACTAATTAATTACAATAATAATCTTTATTGAAAGGAAAGCAGCAAATCTACAAATTTGGGAAGCCTGAACCAATACATTTTTTTTTTGACATGCAAAATGACCTCAAATATCAAAATACTTTACAATTAATTTTCAGTAAACCGACTAATTGTTTCAGCTGTACCTGTAGACACTGCTAGGTAGTTTAATTTACAAGAAAACTTCATATTTCATAAACTCTATTTATGTTTTGTATTCCCAAATCTTCAAAAGTAACTAGTAACTAAAGTTAAAGTGAAGCAAAAAGTACAGTATTTCCTAAAATGTAGTCGAGGAGAAATAGAAGGTGCTGTGAAAAGAAGACTCAAACATGAAGAGGCGCCTACATTTTGTACTAAATAAAATACTTGAGTAAAAGTATTTAGTTAGATAATGACATAGGCCAACATACAGTCTAATCCAACAGTATTACTAACTTGTTCCTGATGGATATCTACAGAACTCAATGTAAATGTTCAACTATAAACAAGAGAAGAGAGTGGTCAGAGATGAAAGTTGATAATATTGGTTACTTAGATCAAGAGCAAATTAGAAGATGCCTTTCTTTGTCATTTGTAACACATCACAGTTCTTGATGGTGTCCCGTCATTACAATTAACAGCAGCTAAGCACAGTCTCCTTATTTTATTTTATTATATCACAAGTTATTTTCTTCTGTTTTGTCTTCGTGAGCATATATGGTTAACAATACTCATGATGCTCCCCATGTTGAGTGTCGGCTACAGTTTGAAAATTTTTACTTCCGGTCATATAAATTCCTATTGAAGAACGTTTATGTCAAAATAAAAGTCTCCCTTATAGAGTTTAACGTTTCCTCATCCTTACACCTTTTATGAACATTGTAATTTAATGTGCCACAGTTACATTTAAGTTCCTTGTTTACCAAAAGATGTATGTTATGTTATGTGCGATCTGGTGTGGCAGTACAGTCCGTGGTGTCTTGGCTTGGGAAGCTGAGCATTTCTGGATCTAGTGTCCGAGCAGACCAAGCACGGACTGCACTGTCCACTGCTCCTGATAGCTACGATGAGTTTAATGTAGAGGCTAAACTTCTCTGTATGCTGCGCTGTACAATTGTTTTATTTTACGGCTCATTTACTACATCCGGTCTTATTTTGTTAACTCTAGGTGACTTGACTCCGGCTGACTTCGGCGTTATTTGCTCCAGCGCTGCTTCCGCGTGTATCACATGGCAGGTTCCACGCGGAAGAGGCAGCATCATGGAGCGCACAGCGAGCAGCGGAGACCGACCCACCATGAGGGAGCGCTTCGACCGTCTGACAGATGCGTACAGATGTTTTCTGACGGGATCGTGTCCCAGCCAAAGGGCCGCGGATGTGGCTGGCCTGATACTGTCCGGGGTGTGTGGACTCGTCCCCGAGGACAGAGCGCGTTCTCTAGCGGAGCATTGCCATGGCAGCAGCGTGGAGCTGACCTGCCTCAGCTTGACTCTGGTGGAGAGGATTACGTCCCGCCTGACGTCTCGGAGCCTGTCTCCAGCAGTCACGTTGTACTGCGTGGAGATGCTGGCGGTGTTGTTTCAAGACCTGGATCTCATGTCACATCTTGTAAGTCACCCTCGCTCCTCGGGCTAACTATAAAAAAAAACACAAATGCATTTTAAACAGCAATACGCGTTTTCTGAAAAGACTTCTATTCCACAGATCCACCAGTTCCAGACTGAGGACCAGATCATCTCACATCTAGCTGCAAAGACCGTATCCACGTGTGTTTTCTATCAGCTCCACCAATCTGTGAGTTGTAACACATGTTTAGTTCATTTAAGAGACGCAAAACAACTGCATAGAGACTCACAACCGCACAAAATGGCTACAAGGAAACACAAAGCAACAATATAAAGATGCTAAACAGCTATAAAGTCTATGTGTTTTACTTTTGGAAAAGGATTAGCAGCAGTTATTTGATCAATATTAGCTTCATATAGTATATGACATATTGTACTAAGTTCCAACATTATATGTGTATAATATATATATATATATATATATATATATATATATATATATATATATATATATATATATATATATATATATATGTACACTTTGATTTCTCAGGGTGCGATCAGTCCTGTCTGGCAGCAGAAGTGTGTGCGGGTGTTTTACAGCTCACCCTCTGGTCCAGAACTGGATGCCTGTCTGTGGTCACTGACTGAAGTCTTGAAAAGACTTCTTAAAGGAGCTCATCAAGGTAAAACCAGGTACTTCTGTCCGTTCATTTAGTGACCCGTAACACTCCGCTGAACTCCGTGGTCATGAGACAGCAGAAGCTCAGATCTCCTCTGCTTGATGTTCCTCTGATCCAGGACCGTTCATCGCTAATCTCCCAAAACCAGGCTCCAGGAAGAGTATTGAAAATGCAGACAATCGACCGTTTGGATGAAATTCCACTGCTAGCTCGGTTCCACGTTTACGAGTGGTGACGTCATTCCGATGCGCTGCAACAGGAAATTAACTGGGACACGTTTGGATTGTTTATGTTTACGGCTGTGAATTGGTCTAATGGATGTTTAAGGTCAAAACCAACGGTGATATTTGAGAGTTATTAACAATAACTTGGTAGCTGAATGGTTTCAGCACGTGTAGCCGCAAAGACGCCGGTTCAATTCCAGCTGGAGACCTGTGTTGCACGTCATCCCCACCTTTTCTCTGCTGTCAGCCTCGTCACTGTGACTGTCCAAGAAAAGCGAAAATGCCAAAAAAATAATCTTAAAAACAAAACAATAATGGTATATTGACTGAAATTCATTGCGACATTAAAGGTGCTCAATGCTAAATTCAGAGCACACCTAATGCCTCCACACGGCTCTCAACATGGAGTCGGCTAGCAGCTAACGGTGCTAACAGAGCTTACAGTGTTTACCTGGGGGGAACCGGAGGGCGGGGCTACGCTTTCACAACGACGCCGTGGGTCTGGACGGCGAATTCAGCTGTAACCGTCGTATGAGAACCATGGGCTAACCAGTGGGACACGCTCACATGCACTCACATGCACTAAAAGGCACGCTCACATGCACTAAAAGGCACAATGATAAAAAAAACAAACAGAGAAAAGCAGTAAATCCTCTTCCTGGAGAAGCAGCATGGTTGGCATTTGTTCATGAATTTAATTAATTAAAGAAATACTTCACACTTCATCATTTGTACATCAATTTATCACCCCGCGTTACCCTGAATTCTTTAAGAACAACGGCAAAACTACATCAAAACATTCATTTATGAACGACTCATTTATCCAGCCGGATGCGCGATACTTCCCAAACACTGACCTGACGGGCCAGATGCTTTGGTACATTTTGAGAGTCCGGCTCAGTCCCAAACTCATGTCTCTTTACTAACACCTTCCTAGGTCAAACTCGTGGCCTTCCGAGCGTGGGACTGTTTATGTGTTGGACGTGTACAACCAGATAAATGACACTTTATTAGGTTATACAGCACGAAAAAACTGTAGCATGCACACTAGTTTCTAGGCTAACTAAGAGCAACAGGAAGGCCAGAGTGGAGCAGTCCGGGTTTCTTGCAGTGATCCTTGTTGAGTGTCCGATCTGTTTCCTTCCATCAGACATCCTTGGGGAACTTCTGGCGGCTCTTGACTCCAGCCTGTGTGCTTTATGCTCCAAGTTTCTCCCTGAAGAGAGAAAAGAGGGAGCACAGTGTTTGGTGGATGTCACCAGCAGCAGACGCTGGGCAACAACATGGTGTCTCCTGCTGGACCTGCTGGAGGTGCTGACTGCATCCAGTTTGACGTGTGCAGCTGGTGTCTGTCTGAAGAGTCAGAGAATCACCCACACTCGCTCCTCAGCGCTGCTGACGACAGTCAGCGGCTCGTCGCGGTATTTCGTCAAAAAGCGAGCGCTGCTGCTCCTGAAGAGAGCGCTGCTGCAGAAGGCTGGAGAGGACTGGGCTTTAGGAGGATCCACTGGGCTGAGATACAAGCGCTTCCACTCTGACATGAACATGCTGGCTCAGAGTGTGCTAACGGCAGTGACTGCTGATTGGTTGCAGAGTGTTCAAGTGGAGTCTGCCTCTTACTTTGGCGGGACCAGACGTGTCAGAGGGCAGGAAGGCCAGAAACCAGACTGTGTGATGCTGAGATCTGTCAGCCTGCTTCTTCTCAAGTCCGTGGAGCTCCACATCCAAACAGCTGGGGCAACAGGTGAGAACCCGTGATGGAAACACGGCTGATGGTGTATGTATTGTGTTTTGATTATGGATTGAGGTCACGTGAGAACAGTTTGAAGGAGTTGGTGATGGGTTTGAAGTGAACTTTAATGCTGAGTGTCAAGACTTTTTGATTGAAGTGGCATTAGTTGCTCCCCCCCCCCCCCCCCCCCCCCGCTGTGAAACAATCAGACAATATTGGTTTATTCTTCTGATTCTCTGTCTGTCTCTCTTTCTCTGTCCCTGTCTGTCTGTGTCTCTTTCTCTCTCTGTCCCTCTCTGTCTGTCTCTCTGTTACTCTCTGTCTCTGTCCCCTCTGTCTGTCTTTCTGTCTCTGTCCCCTCTGTCTGTCTCTCTTTCTCTGTCCCTCTCTTTCTCTGTCCCTCTCTCTCGTTCTGTCCCTGTCTGTCTGTCTGTCTGTCTGTGTGTCTCTCTCTCTCTCTCTCTCTCTCTCTCTCTCTCTGTCCCTCTCTGTCTCTCTCTCTCTCTTGTTGTCTGTTTGTCTGTCTGTCTGTCTGTCTGTCTCTGTCTCGCTCGCTCATTGAACCGAGAGGAGGCGCTCATTTTAAAATGCTGTGTTCACCCAAGTGACGACACATCACACCTTAAAGTTTTCCTTCGTTGCGGTCATGTTACTAAACTTTCATCCCCGTGGGTCAGTAATGCAGTAAGAAAGGAGTTGTGGACGCTCTGTATTGCAGCATTTCCACAGCAGGGGGCGCTCCTCTCATTTGTGAGTGGAGTTACGTGATTCCCCCTCCTGCGTCTTGTCCCCCCAGCAGGAGTGGACAGTGCCACAGAGGTCTATGGCTATCTGCAGAGTCTGTGGGGCTTCCTGAGGCGGTGCGGTGTCCAGCTGACAGAGGTCACCCATCGCTGCTGCTGGGTCGGCCTGCTGTTTGGAGACCAGGACGACGACATGATGGAGGCAGCCAAAGCTTTGTTCTCCATATTCCTCCATCACAGGTACGACAGTAATGCATGCGTCATTTCTTTTTCATCAACGTGCAAACAAAACGAATTGGAAACAGGGACTGTGTAGGATTTGAAGGTGGAGCGACAAGAAGACCATGAGATCAGAGGTCTGAGCTCAGAGCTAGTTACACACTTGACCCGGTGTGAGTGGTACATGGAGCATATGTTCATAGGACCGTACATAAAAAGGTCAATTTCATATCTTTGAACTTGGGACTTATTTTCCCCCGTTTTTTGGGAAGGAGCTCACTGAACTGCTCGTTTCTGCCTGCAGACGGTGCTCTGGGTTGGATGATCTCGCCGTGTCGGAGGCGGCCTGCGCCTCCGGCTGTAACCCTCACTGCCACTTCCTGCTGCTGCTTCAGAGCATCTCCTTCGACCACAGCATCCTCCTCGACTTCCTCATCTCCACCGAAACCTGCTTTCTAGAGTACTTCGTGCGCTACCTCAAGTACCTGCGAGCTGACTGGCGGGGCTTCGCCGCGGCATGCGGGAGAATCGGTTCGCCGGACGGTCGTCTTTCGCCGGCCGCCTCAGCTGGTGGCGACGCGTTGAAGGCGACCTATGAAGGTGAGCCGGATCAAGTCGAAGTCAGCTCCTGCGTCCGGCCCACAGGTGTTATTCCACCAGCGGTAACCACCCGTCCGGCTGCTGGGTTTCACCTCGTCGAGTACGACAGTTCTGACCAGTCTGATCCTGAGAACATGGAGGTTTCTCAGGAGGAACCGGGGCCGTCTGTATGTGAGAAAAGCAGATTTAGTGCCTTGGATGTGAAACAAGAGCTTAGTGGACCGCCGGTACCAATCGGGCACAGACAATATGAGCCATCGGCCTCTGAACTTAACTCCGCACTGGAAAGAAGACGGGAAGGGGAGCGAGCGTCGTCGTGTCCGACCGCGTCGGGACAGCTGACCTGTGAAACTTTAGCCAGAGCAGTGATCTGCATGTCGGAGCTCAGAGAGGTGGTGACGAGGCTGCAGACGAAGAAACTCTTCCCATACAACCCTTCCTCACTCTTAAAGCTCTTAGCACAAGTACAGAACTGTTCCTAGCAATCACATCTGTTACATTTCAATAAATGATAAGGATGTTTAGAACACGTTTTTGTGAAGATAAATCGAAGTGGTCCAGCGTCTGTTAGTCCTCACATGAGTTTACGGCGTGTCCAGGTTGACGGACTACTACAAGCTTAATAACCCCTGAAGGGGAAATTCACTCAAAACAACAAAGAAACTTTATCAAGCAACACAAAAGGGAAATCTTTGCTTCACTGAAAGTGTTTTTCCAGTTTTACGAGAGAAAGCCCTTCAGAGAAGAAGACTATTGTTTGTTTTAGCATATTTTTATCTGGTTGACCGTCCCACCGCCATCAAAGAGCAGCGCACACATGTATGATAAGATCCAATAAGATAATATTAGTTATATTATATTAGTCCCACAGGGGGGACGTTTACAGGATTACAGCAGCAAAGTAGACCTAGTAAAAAAACAAAACAAGTACAATAAATAGTCAAACAGTAAAGGTATAATAAATAAGTAAACAAAAGCTAAAAATACAATATAATCACATTAGTTGGTTGGATACACATTATTGCACATATGAGGTAGGAAATATGAAGTGTTTCTATTGCACAGGTTCTTTATATTGCACATACTGTACATATATTTCACATGAATGAATGTATAATTTGCCGGGGTTTGTTTTTGGTACCTGTGGTCTATTGGGAGCAGTGTTGGTTGTCTAGTCTGACAGCAGCAGGAAGCTGGTACCTGCTTCACACGAGTGAAGCAGCCGGTCACTGAAGGAGCTGCTCGGTGCTGTTAAGCGTCCCGCGTGGGGTTGGGAGGTGTTGTCCATCAGAGGGTGATAGCCTGACCATCATTCTCCTCTCTTCCACCACATCCACTGGATCCAGTGGGCATCCCAGCACCACAGCTGGTCTCCTTCTCCAGTCTGTTCGGTCTGTTCCTGTCGGCGGTCGACATGCTGCTGCCCCCAGCAGACCACTCCGTAAAAAAGATGGTTGATGCCGCCACAGAGTCCAAGAAGGTCCTCAGGAGTGCGGAGTGTCCTCAGCAGATAGTCTGCTCGGTCAAAACTTGTTTTAAAGGGACGGTTCACCCCAAAATCCATTTCTCCTCTTTGCTGTAATGTTATTTATCAGTCTAGATTGTTTAGGAGATATCAGCTGTAGAGAGAGTCATGATCCCACAACGAGGTCTGTGAATTATCTTGAACTGGATCATGACTTCTGGAAAGAGATATTGCTTCTTAAGTTGTCTTTTTTGCACCACAAGCTGAGTGCCTCATGGTTCCATCATATTGTAGAGAAGGAGACATCTCTGCGGCTGATGTGCCCAAAACTCGGCAACCCACACCCAAACAGTCTAGATTAAAAACTACTTTGATAAGGTTGAGCTGCATCTTATCGTCTTTATTAGCTGATGGAGTTGCCACGGCGACCCGGCCCCAGAGGAGGAAGATGGATGAAGTTTGCCAAGTTATCATCATGTGACCTGATTATGGAACTACAGTCATGTGGTCAACAGGCTTTTAAACTGTAGCACTTCACTGATTTCAGCTTCAATATGCCAACTAGTAATAACAGTGAATCTATGCTCCACACATCTGGAACAAAGTCCCAGAAAGCTGCAGGTCTGCAGAGACCCTCAGCTCCTTTAGATCCAGACTGAAGACTTTTCTGTTTGCTGTTGCCTTTGATTGAAACACATTCAAGGATTTTAATCAAGTTCTGCATTTTACTACTGTATTTTATTTATTAAACTGCACTGCAACTATTATTCTGTTTCTAGCTTTGTAATGTTTTAATGACTGTTTTTAATGTTTCAATGAATGTTCTTAATTATTTTTAAATTTCATTATCTTTTGCATTATGTTTTGATGCTTTTAATGGTTTTATGTGAAGCACTTTGAATTGCCTCGTTGTTGAAATGTGCTACACAAATAAACTTGCCTTGCCTCCAGCAGTGATGCTCAATAGTCAAAAAGAATCACTACTGTGGTAATGTGTCAGTCACCATGTGAGGTGGTGAGATGTTCAACAATGTGAGAGCAGTAGAACAGATTGTTGGAGGCATATATATAATATATAAATATATAGATATTATATATAGACATTATATATATAGATATATATTATATATATAGATAATATATCTATCTATATATATATATAGATATTATATATCTATCTATATATATAGATATTATATATATATATCTATATATATAGATATATCTATATATAGATATATATCTATATCTATCTATATTATATATATATTATCTATCTATCTATATCTATAGATATTATATATATATATATATAATATCTATATATATATATAGATATTATATATATATATATATAGATATATATCTATATATAGATATATATCTATATATATTATCTATCTATATTATATATATATTATCTATCTATCTATATTATATTATCTATCTATCTATCTATCTATCTATCTATCTATCTATATATATCAGGGTCCATCAGCCATTAAGAGATATGTTAACATTTATTTGCCTTTAATGTTTAATGTTGTGATTGTGTAAAGCAATTCTTCATTGTAGGTAATTGGTGATTACCTAACAGCTCATTATGGCAACATCAGCAGCATGACATACAGAACAGAACATAGTTCAGCACCTTCAACACAAGTAGCAACACAGCCATGAATTAGTATAATAATGTAATAACAGATGATATTTTTGACAAGTCATAGCAGGAATAACACGCATTAGTTCATCCTGGGCTACTCCAGCTGTTACCTTACTGCTGACGAAAACCCAACAGTTCATGCTGCTTTCATGCTGCTTCAAAATAAAAGCTTTTGAACAACAACATAACGAGGGGCTTTTATTGTGAAGAATATACAGGAAATGAAATGTGTTTATCCACTGTTTTACAGTCGCCCATTTGACCACGAAATACATTTGATCACTGTTCAATCACGCGGCTCACACTGAAGGAAGACACACACACACACACACACACACACACACACACACACACACACACACACACACACACACACACACGGGGAGAAGAAGAGTGTAACCACGGTCAAAGTGTTCAATTGAAAGGCCAGGATAAACGGTTGGCGGACTTTGACGTGTAAATAAAGCCGGTTCAGAGTTCATGGACCACAGGCGGTGACTGATTAGCTACTCTTCATCCTCATACAGGATTTCATCGATGAGCACGTCGTTGTCGTCGACGGGGATTTCCTGACACAGCTGCTCTTTGAAGGCCAAGGCGATGGTGTAGGGCTTTCCTCTGGGGTGTCTGATGCAGCGCTCCAAGTAGGTGTCATAGAAGCCCTTCCCTCTTCCCAGACGTCTCCCCAACCGATCAAAACCCAAGCCTGGCATCAAGATCAGGTCCAGACCTCCTAGATAAGGAGAGCAGACAGAGTCAGCAGGACTGGCAGCCCTTGCCTGTAAATATGGACAGCACTTTGATGCACCACACCGGGGGCAAAGCTCTGGGTATAAAAAAAAGTTGTTTTGTTTGTCGCTTTACTACTTTGATCAAGTCTGAAATATCTGTTTGTTCAACATCTCTGTGTCTCCAGAGGTTGAATCCATTGATCGTTTATCTGAGGCCAACAGCAGCTCGAAGTTATCTTAGAGGACTGAACCTGTTTGTGCATGCTCTCTCCACACAAGCTTCTACATAGAAATACACGATTCAAGGATTCAAGGATCATTTATCGTCATCATGCAACACAGGGATGCACTGCGAAATTCAGTCGGAACCCATTTTCAACACAACATAAACAAGTTTCTCACCAACACTACATTTTACGAGATTAAACGTAAACACATCATGATAATGTTACAATTTAACTTTGCTCAATACTCATTTTCACTGAACAGAGCCTGAACGCATCACAATGTAACTGAGCGGAACCTTCATTCTTTGGCTGTTAGCGGTGCTGCTAACGTTACTAGCTCTCTTGTTGACAATGTAACGTTATCGGACATTGGCAACTAGAGCAGCAGAAATGATGTCCTGCTCACATATTTTACTGAACTACTTTATTTCACGCAGCGATGGAACGTTAAACAGTGTCATTAATTAAACTGTTGGTCAAATTTGACACGTTGGGAGTTATGCCTCCTGATCTGTCAAACATTTCAGCTTCGAATCAATAAGGTCTATTTCCAAATGCAATTTCTCTGAACTTGTGTAACCCTGCTTTTATTCTTGCCAATCATGTGGGCTTTTTAACATGACAGAAAATTAAAATTGATTGTTTGGATCATAGCCCATGTTAAAAATAAATATTTACAAATATTGTAGATTACAAATTTGTTGCGTTACACCCTACAGGTCATACTGCTCAGTACTGTAGTTACTCCTTTATCCAGACAGAAGAGAAACTTCACACTGAGATTAAACTTCTGCACAGACGCACATGTCCACACTTGAACCTTCATTAGTGAGTAAACATGCCAATGGTATTGATAGTTGGTTATATTCTACATAAGCTGCATCTAGTAAGTCAGAGTAACTGCATTTCTTCCCCAGAGAGAAGAAGATACAAAGACCTCTGGATAAAAGACACACTTCACAAAAACGTGGCCAAAATGTTTGCAGCAGTAATTGTAGTTTATGACCTATGACCATGTTTGCTTTGTTGAAAAAACAAAGCATGCTATGGTTGTAACATGTGGTCAACGTTGTGAAACGGTGGAGGTTAAGGTTGTAACTTGTGGTCAACGTTGTGAAACGGTGGAGGTTAAGATTGTAACTTGTGGTCAACGTTGTGAAACGGTGGAGGTTAAGGTTGTAACATGTGGTCAACATTGTGAAACGGTGGAGGTTAAGGTTGTAACTTGTGGTCAACATTGTGAAACGGTGGAGGTTAAGATTGTAACATGTGGTCAACGTTGTGAAACAGTGGAGGTTAAGTTTGTAACTTGTGGTCAACCTTGTGAAACGGTGGAGGTTAAGATTGTAACTTGTGGTCAACATTGTGAAACGGTGGAGGTTAAGATTGTAACATGTGGTCAATGTTGTGAAACGGTGGAGGTTAAGTTTGTAACTTGTGGTCAACCTTGTGAAACGGTGGAGGTTAAGATTGTAACTTGTGGTCAACATTGTGAAACGGTGGAGGTTAAGATTGTAACATGTGGTCAACGTTGTGAAACGGTGGAGGTTAAGATTGTAACTTGTGGTCAACATTGTGAAACGGTGGAGGTTAAGATTGTAACTTGTGGTCAACATTGTGAAACGGTGGAGGTTAAGATTGTAACTTGTGGTCAACGTTGTGAAACGGTGGAGGTTAAGTTTGTAACTTGTGGTCAACCTTGTGAAACGGTGGAGGTTAAGATTGTAACTTGTGGTCAACATTGTGAAACGGTGGAGGTTAAGTTTGTAACATGTGGTCAACGTTGTGAAACGGTGGAGGTTAAGATTGTAACTTGTGGTCAACATTGTGAAACGGTGGAGGTTAAGATTGTAACTTGTGGTCAACATTGTGAAACGGTGGAGGTTAAGATTGTAACTTGTGGTCAACGTTGTGAAACGGTGGAGGTTAAGGTTGTAACATGTGGTCAACATTGTGAAACGGTGGAGGTTAAGTTTGTAACATGTGGTCAACATTGTGAAACGGTGGAGGTTAAGGTTGTAACATGTGGTCAACGTTGTGAAACGGTGGAGGTTAAGGTTGTAACATGTGGTCAACGTTGTGAAACGGTGGAGGTTAAGTTTGTAACTTGTGGTCAACCTTGTGAAACGGTGGAGGTTAAGATTGTAACTTGTGGTCAACATTGTGAAACGGTGGAGGTTAAGGTTGTAACTTGTGGTCAACGTTGTGAAACGGTGGAGGTTAAGGTTGTAACTTGTGGTCAACGTTGTGAAACGGTGGAGGTTAAGATTGTAACATGTGGTCAACGTTGTGAAACGGTGGAGGTTAAGATTGTAACATGTGGTCAACATTGTGAAACGGTGGAGGTTAAGGTTGTAACATGTGGTCAACGTTGTGAAACGGTGGAGGTTAAGATTGTAACATGTGGTCAACGTTGTGAAACGGTGGAGGTTAAGATTGTAACTTGTGGTCAACGTTGTGAAACGGTGGAGGTTAAGTTTGTAACATGTGGTCAACGTTGTGAAACGGTGGAGGTTAAGATTGTAACTTGTGGTCAACGTTGTGAAACGGTGGAGGTTAAGGTTGTAACTTGTGGTCAACGTTGTGAAACGGTGGAGGTTAAGGTTGTAACTTGTGGTCAACGTTGTGAAACGGTGGAGGTTAAGGTTGTAACTTGTGGTCAACGTTGTGAAACGGTGGAGGTTAAGATTGTAACATGTGGTCAACGTTGTGAAACGGTGGAGGTTAAGTTTGTAACTTGTGGTCAACGTTGTGAAACGGTGGAGGTTAAGTTTGTAACTTGTGGTCAACGTTGTGAAACGGTGGAGGTTAAGTTTGTAACTTGTGGTCAACGTTGTGAAACGGTGGAGGTTAAGATTGTAACTTGTGGTCAACGTTGTGAAACGGTGGAGGTTAGGTTTAAGCAACAAAACTCCTTGGTTAGTGTATGTCTAATAATGACACAGGTGGGTTTACATTGGACATGGTTGAAAGCGCGTTGCATCTCATACAGATGCTAAAGGGCGCTCTTGTGCGTCGGTATCAGAGACCATGGGCCTCTGCCGAAGCGTTGAACAGGTTGAGTCAAACCAAACTAACTAACATACTACACAATACTCAGCTACTGTATATAGTAGCTAAAAGCTGGAGCCATATTAAGAATAAACATCGGTGGAGAAGAGCTGTGACCTGTTAATCAGCAATATGCAGATTCAATTGTAGATGGATGTGTGTCCATGCTTACCTTCAGCCAGTGCTTCCTCTCTGCTTTTGTCACCTTCATCCGGCTGTCTGATGTTCCATGATGTCAGAGGCAGTGTCTCCATGTCCTGCAGACTGTTGAGCTTCAACATGTCCATACGGCTGCTGTTGCTTTCATATCTTGGAATGAAGCAGCTTTTACCACATTTAAACACATCTTTGATGATTTCCTCGGTGCACACCTCATCATCCATGCTGAGAAACACAGCAATCCTCTTACAGGACAGATACTTGGGGTGTCTGAACAGCTACAAAAAAAAATGCAGAGTAAGAGAAAGTTGAAATCTGTGACATTATCAGAGCACAGGAGCAGGGGCTGTAAATTAATTATTGTCACCCATGATTGATTTATAAATATCAAAGATGTAAATAACATTATAGTTTCTCCTCAGTGAATGCACTAAGCCGATTAATCTATTAGTCGAAAAATAAACTATTGAATTTCTCGATCAATCTTTAGTCATGTTTCAGGCAAAAATGCAAAAGATTCTTTAGTTAACAATTTGAAGAAATGAATTGTATCAACGACAGCAGCATAACATTGTGTATGAATGAATTGTAGATTTAAGCACCCAACTTCAGTAAAAAAAATGGTGGGGAGAACTATTGTCATATTGCACCACCCAAAAAATAATGTACATTGTTAAAGGAACAGTGTGTACGTTTTAGCGGCATCTAGTGGTGGGTTGCAGGTTGCAACCTTCTCAATCCCCCTCTGCTCCCCCCTCCCTTTCCAACATGTTGGAGAACTACGGTGGCCTTCAGGTACGGAGTTATCTTTAGGATTTTAGTACTACTAGGAGCTCCTCTCATCAATACTTCGTTCTTCTACATTACTAAATTATCTGTTCATTATGAAAGTTGCTGAGAGGCACATGAAGCAAAACAATGAGTTATGGATTGGTAGGTGAGTATTTCCCCCCCTAATAAAATAAATCTATTGGTCTTGGTTTCTTTACCTTAATGCTGACTGAAAATATTGTGCAAAGTCCTTTATAAAAATGTCTTAAAAAACACATCTTGGCATGTTGTGAACAGGTCTATAGGTCCGTTCAGTCGAGAGTTCCTATGGTCTGACTACATGTTATCTCAAGATAACTAGTTAATAATCTTATCTCGGAAAATCTGCCTTTTGTTTTCACTATCGACATGAATGAACCCGGGATTATGAGAAAAAATAAACTTCATCTTGAGATAACGAGATAATGAACTCGTTATCTTGATCAGGAGTACAACACCACCATGGATAGAGCTTACTGTGGTCACATCGCCACGGTCAAATCAGCTGACGGACGCTGAAGTTGGAGTGCACCCAAATGCATTCAATCGGCCCAGATCACGCTAACCAGGGGCCTGTTGTTCGAAAGTAGAATAAAGACATCCAGGATAAGTGGGAAAGCCAGGTTGGACAAAGTCTCATAAGTTCATCCTGGCTTAATTGGTTGTTCGACCGCCGAGCCAGGCTGAGGAGGGGCGGCTTTGTCAAGCCAGGTCTAACTAATTTGAGTAAGTGCGCGGCCACGGCTTCCTTCAGTAGACCACAGAGATCGAGCACAGATTCACTGATGAGACGACAGGTGTGGACACTTTCCTCCAATGAACAGCGGATCTGAATGCTGACGTAAGGTGACACACCTCTCATAAAATGAAGCACCGCTGCTGTCTTGAAGTTTGGAGACGGACTGATTAAATGAGTCGTGTAATTAATTGCAAGCACCTTTGCAAGTGCAGCCATTTCTAATTACTGTAATGACTGCAATAAAATCAGATTTGAGCTGGCAAACAATATGAAGGGTGTTTATTTACAATGACGAACACACGAATAGGCCCCAATTATGAAAAAGAACTATCGTAATAGGCTAACTTTATTTATTTTTTTAATTTGATCATGTTTTGTTATATTTCTTTTTTAAAAATAATAATTTAGCCTACGTGTTGTTTGTTTAAAAACGAGGCCAATGCGTAGCCTTCATCAGAACATGGAATGACTGTATAAAACACATTCATTTCTGATCAGCGCAGCCACTGACTCCAAAGATAAGACAACAGAATCAACTAAGCTTGGCATTTAGCCTGGTCTGGAGCAGGCTAGCTGCAGAGAATAAATCACCATGGTAACTTGACCAGGATAAAGTTATCCAGCTTTCGAACAACCGACTGCAGGCTAAATTCAGGCAGGATAACCAACATATCCCGGCTTAATCCCTTATCTAGGTTTCGAACAACAGGCCCCAGGAGCTGCACAGCTAGACAACAGTTTGGGTCCATGTTTACTTCTTCATTCACATATACTACAACAGGATATAAGCTGGGACCATAGAAATAATAGCAATATTACAGCTTGAGATGGACTTGGCGAAGTTAGTGGAAGGATGCACATGTGATTAGTTTTTAGTTTTGTTTGTCATGTTTTTAATGCGTTATAAATGGGCTACAACTGCATTTCGTTGTGCATCCCTGTGTTGCATAAACGATCCTTGAATCCTTGACTATAAAAAGCCCAGTCATGAAAAACAAATACTGTGGTATACCGTGAAACCTCCAGAAAAAAAAAAAAACATGATACAAATGTTTGTCATACAGCCCAGCACTATGTGTGATTACATCCGGTTTTCAAAATAAGCTGTTCACAAAAGGTATAAAAAAAAATTCTGAGATGATATTTTCCAGCAAGTCAAAAATGAAAGATTTTACCGTACAATTTGAATGTGGCATTTTAATAATTATAATAATGTATAAGGGACGCAGGTTACACGCGTTATACGTCTTGTACATATAACGTTAATGCAACTAATCATATTTATATGTATTTTTACATTTCAAAAACCGGACGTAGTCACACGTACGTCCGCTAGCTTCGTCATGTCCGTCACCAGCTGTCGGCTCCATACACCGTCTACAGAGACTTTTAATACGTAGTCGTTTTATGTCGTGCTTTTTGTGTACAGACTGCTTTATAGTCTATTGTCAGCTCGGTCTTGGCAGCGAGTGTCGGTATACGGGTGCGCTCAAACGTTAGCATCAGCTGGTATGACTGGAGACGGGAGTGAAGGCTTGACAGCAGTCATCTTGACATTGTACCCTGCTCTGACAAACATGAACTAATAAGATATAAGTGCAAATAATCTCTTCTTTTCTGCTGACAACGAAAATATTAACGTGTGCTCTCAAGTTAACGGCATTCATAAAATAATTGCTAGCACGGCGGTTCTCGACTTCCGTACACTTTGAGCAATATAGCTGACATACTAACGTTAATAGTATGCTTCTGTAATTCCAGGTGCCGTTCTATTTGTGTTAAGACCGAAGGAAAGCAACCTTTAATCCAAAGTATAGCGTCATGTTACAGATGGTGTATGGCAAATTGAAAGACTGGTCCCATGAATGTAAAAAAAGTATTTGGTCACCTGACACTTGACAATACATAACGTTATATCCAAGGCAGTTTCTTGGACCCGTTTTATTGGAGTTTGCTTCGACGGAAAAGTATGAGACTAACGGTCATAGCTAGCACGTCTGTTCAACACCATAAAAGTAACTTTCAAATCCGCCAACCCGTGTCTCTCTCTTACCTGCCGTGAGAGGACTAGAGACTGTCGCTGTTTCTCCTCGTCACTCAACGCTGCAACCCTTCGCTTTATTTCTTTCCTCAGAGCTTGCTTTGCTGCACGCAAGGCGGCCATTCTGCCTGACAACTTCAAATCAAGCGGACGTTCAGTAAAAAATGATGTTTGACTCTTAACTCTGTGAAGTGCGTTCCGTATGCGGGTCGGTTGTTATTACTGTAGAGACGACTTCGAATTCGACAGTGTTTTTTTTTGCTTCCAGTAGTTAAACATTAACAAGTATATCAATACATGAGAGGCGGCGATAACAGTATGAGAACAGCTAACGTTACTGCCAGCAAGGACTCTGACATGACAGTTAACAGTGCAGTAAAGACTCCACACCATTAGTATCACTACGCCGCATGGCTCTGACGTCAGCTTCATACCGGAAGTTTCGGGAGTGCAAGCCAACAGCCCAATCTGTAGTTTTTTTTTAACCAAATGGTCATAAGCAGCTCTAGAGATGCATGTGAGGCTAATCAGCATCTCTGAGTTATTTATTTTAAACCTCATAATAAGTAAATGTAGGTCAATATATCGTATAGCACAGTGTTTGAAGCCTAAACCTGTAGTTAAACCTGCAGGAAGCCTCACGAAGTTATCAACGACCGATTTGTTTTAATGACGTATCGCAGTTCAGACGTTTTGGAAATTATTATTTAACAACATTGAAATCGGAGTAGAATGATACAAAAAAAATGTCCACGAACAGTAATCAGAATCCCAATTTAAGCTCTCCTTGTGTGACCACACATACACACAACTTTCCATAAACATACAAAAAAAAACAAAATTTGATTGTCAAAATCGAATGTCAAGGGCTGTCTTTGCCTAAACGAGCTGGTTGAAGACAGCATCCAACAGGATCTGTGTGTAAACAGATATGTGTAAAAACAGACTGATGGTGAGAAATCAATGGCCTACGCCGAAGGTCTTCAACGGGAGATACTGCAGGGTTGTTTTTTTCTTCCCCCAAACATGAATCTGTCCATTATTTTAATAGTTCAGTATTGTATGCAAGATAACAGGTATGTTTATGCATGGCAGTGGCACTAATAGGCCATCACTCATTTTTGTTTTCCACATTTATGTTTAAAATAAAAACGTCAATTTGAATAGCTTGTATGCATGATTATCATACAAGGTGTGTTTATAAATGGCAGTGCACATGTTTAAAATAAAAACATGAATATATGAACCTGCGTAATATTTGAATAGCTTAGTATTGAATGCACAATAACAACGTATGTTTATACATGGCACTAGGCCCAGTTTAAACACAATTTTATACAATATATATAGTCAGGGGTCCCTGCTCCATCTCTCTATCAGTTTGGGGGTCCTTGGCCTAAAAAAACATATTCAGACTGGACAACAATCACATGTAAACTCTCTTGCTGCATTCAGTTGCTCTTCATTGTACTTTCACCCTTGTAAACTTGAATCTAACTGAACAATGTGGACGCCTGTATGCTATTAAATCTAAAGGCACAGCCTTGGGTAGTTAGTTTTCACCCTCATATGTGTTTGGCCTTTGGTTCGAGATTTCTTTTCGATCATATTAAAAACTCTTTGTTCTTTTTGCCATACACCTTTTTGATTGAGGGCTCTTGATATGTTGTTTTCAATTAGTTTAGGTTGATTGAGTTACATTAAATGCATTCACTCCATTTATTTCCCATTAGCCTGATTTATGCATTTCTTTCATCATTATTTTATGTTTTACACTGAATATGAAACTTTGAACCTTTTATATTTCCTTTCCAAACTTTCCACATTATACCCCCCCCCCCCTTCCAGTTTTCTGTTGACTTGTTTACTGCTTTATTGTTAGGCTCTATCTTCCCTTCATGTTGGAATGTTTCAAATTGTGTTTTTTTCCTCATTAAACCTATTAGAATCAGGGCTTTCCTCTCAAGTTTTCACAAGGCTTATCAGTAACTTGATTTTGCTTAGTCATTTACCAGGCTGGTTTGCATTAACGTCCAAAGGGGCCGTATGAGGGTGGATACTATAGGCAGCATGTGATTGGCTCTGCAGTGGGAGGCGGGCCTGTCGAGAGTCAAACATCTGGAAGTGCTTGCTGCTGCTGCTCATTCACTCAGTAACTCAGTAAGGTTGAGAGTAATATCACTGCAGAAGAGAAGATGTCCTTCCTAAAAGTAGATGCTTCCTCAGAGTTCTCCTTCCACAACCTCCCTTATGGAATATTCTCCACGCCTGATCATGTAAGTGCAGTTTGGTTATTTCTACTGGGTTTGCAAAAAGAAAAAAGTGTTGTCAGGTCAGGCACATTGAGGACTTCTGGTCATGGTTTTCAAAATAAAATACTCACATAACTGTGGGTCCATGAGGAAAAAGATGATCTGAGCTTGCTGAAGTGTACTGAGGGAGAGGATGCATGTTGAAGTGTGCGTGGCAGCTGAGAGTGCACCGACAATCCTGGACCTTTCCACTCTCATCATGACATCCCCAGATAGCAGAGCCAGTACAAGTCTAACACCCAATCGAACAGCATTAAAGGAGTTTTGTTGATTAGTATTAGTTATTGTTGAGGAGAAAACTGCTAAATCCTCATCAAACCAATGGGGTCCCTTTAGACCACAGAGCCATACTTTTTATTATATCTCACTTTTTTTGTGTTGGGGTCCAGTAGTCAAAAGAACCCGATTCCACCTATGTAGCTTCTACATATTCATATTTGTATCATAGCTGGATCTATTCAATTCATGTTTGCCATGGGTCCTAATTTAAAGCATGAAGGTACCTGGCTTGCTGGATGAGTCATTGTGGATTGAAAGAAGATATTTAAGACCACTTGATAGATGCAGGGTAGTGGAACAGTACTGTGGATCATTACGTCACTGAGTTTTGTTTCCCCAGCCCAAACGTCGCATTGGCGTTGCCATTGGAGACCAGATTCTGGACCTCAGCGTCATCATGTTTTTGTTTCGAGGACCTGTGCTTTCCAAACATCAGGATGTCTTTGAGCAGGTAAGTTTGATCCCTAATAATAATAATAATAATCAGAGAAGATGCACCATAAATCAGCGTAGCTCTCTACCTGACATGAATCAGGTACCATCATACTGATACTACGGGAAGTCCAGTTACACGATTATGTTCCTTAATTAGCTCTTGCTTGACCAGATACATTAATATTAATAGTATATTAATATTAATATTAATATGCTGTAGTAGTAAATATAATATTATAGAAAAATACAGCCAAGATCGGTATGTATTAATCAGTATTTTGGTACTGTTGTTGATTGCCAGTTCTACTCAAATTATAAATGCAGAATGCTTTCTTGTAAAGGATTATTGCCATATGGCTCCTTATACTTAAGTACAGGATCTGAGGACTGCAGATCTGAGGACTTCAGATCTGAGGAATTCAGATCTGAGGACTTCAGACTTCAGGTTTTGATTTTGAATTGGTATTGGACCTGCTCTGTCACACTCAACCCCCACACAGAAAAACCCCTGAACCTATGAGTCACAAATGTGGTTAAAGTGGCAGCAACATTAATGCAGCACTTGACTAAAAGTAATATCATACTGTAGATTTTGCAATCTAAAAATCAGTCAAGTGATTATAGGATGGACTGCTTCCTGTATCCGATTTGACTTGTTATCTGTGTCCCTCTACAAGTCCACACTGAATGCTTTCATGGCTCTTGGTTACGAGGCCTGGAGGGAGGCCAGGAGGACCTTGCAGGGGTTGCTGTCAGCCAATGAGGGCACACTGAGGGATGATGTCAGCCTTCGGAGCAGGTCAGTCTGTGGAAGTCTACTTACGGGCTTAAACAGCCTTCACCATTGAGTGGTTACGATATGTGATGGAAGTACAATACGACAAAATATGAAAATTGTCATGCTATGCTATAATGGAGAGCTTCAGGTCTGTGGTCTACATCTTTTTCATGTCAATGAACTGTATTGTTCTGGGAAATCCTTTATTGTCGAGTGGAAACCCAGCTGCACAGCCTGTATCAGCCTTTTCTATTCAGAATCCTGGTCCTTATGTGAGACAGCTTATTCCACCAGTGATTTGTGTCTTTCTGTCCTTCGTCTCTGCAGAGCGTTTGTCCATCAGAGCACAGCCACCATGCACCTTCCTGCAGACATCGGTGAGCCTGTCCTGTTAGAGATGTGACCTCCCCATTAGCATCACTTCTATCTATCGATGGCCCCTCACACATCCAGAGTAATGCGTTTGCTTGAGCTTTTCAAGTTAAAGACTTAGCTCACTTTGTTGCTTCCTCATTTTTACAGTTACAGTACACTAACGTATATTTCTGAAAACAGTTGAGGCGAGAAATAGGCAGTAGAATTACAGAATCTTGATTCATATTTAATCGGAGTTCACGGCTTCATGAGCAGTGACTGACAGCTGCGCTAGACTCCTTGGCTCTGATTGGTGGACTTTGCAGATGCCATTAGGAGCACTAAGAGGAGGCTGAGGAACCAGACTGATTATCTGTCCCGTGTACTTCTGTTATCAATGTCATATGTCAATATGACAATAAGTCATTTTTATAAAAGTTACCAATAGTTCCCTTTAGTTCAATAATGATGCATACATTTGCAATATTTTGATTAGTTAGAGTTGTGTCATAATAGACACAACTTGTCAAGTAGCTCTAAATGCAGAAAATAGCATTTGCATAATTAAATGGACTTAAGGTACATCAGCACCAGGGGTCACTGTTTAACAACACATTACATTTCTAGTACCGCTCGGCTCATCCAGTCAGCTTCATGCTGATGGACCTCACTAATAACACAAGGGTATGTGGATAGTTCAGCCTTTTCCTCTCATGAACTGTCTTATCTGTCTTTCAAAGGCGATTACACCGACTTCTACTCCTCCAGAGACCACGCCATCAACGTTGGCACCATGTTCCGGGGGAAGGAGAATGCTCTGATGCCAAACTGGTACACTATCAATCTAAGCAGCAGTAGATACTTGTGGGGGCAGATATTGAAAGAGAGCTTGAAACGTATTGTTCCAGGCTCTCTGCGACAGTCGTGTGTGGAGGGACACTGAGAGGTTTCTCTCGTTGATTTGAGCCCCAGAACATCAGTGTGCATTGAGACGCTGCAGCAGAGCTGTGGGAGCACACCTGCAGCAAGCCTCAGCCACACAGCACAGACGGCCTTCATTTTGTTCTCGGGCCTCATGAGAGGAACGCTAAGGCGGCTCGGGACCCACCGCCCTTTGGTTAAAGCAGGTGATTGGCAGGCTGTTCGTGGAGCTCCCCAGGTCAAATGTCAGGGTTCAGGTTACGTTTTAGCAATAATTCTCTGAAGATGGATATAATCTTTTTAAATCTGTGTAATATAGATAAGGAGACCAGACCACTATATATTTATTACTGTGGCTTCTTGAAGTTTTTTTTTTTTTTTTTTATCAAATCATATGTTTCACCCTCAGTGATCAAAACAAACAAACACAACAATGTATTGAACTCCTTGTGTCCATCTTTGACTCAAAGCAGTCATCTTTGAGAGATCACCTGGGCTCATTGTCTTTGTAATGTAACTGAGTCGAATGGTTTTTTTACCAATGACCCTGCATCCATTATACATGCTTGTCTGCTCTAACCATAACGTAAATACTACTTTCAGAGAAATGATGAACATACACAATGTAGACTGACAGTGACCTGTGTACGTCCTGTGGTCCCTGTTCAGTCTTCAGTCTTGTGTTTATGCAGGTTGAGGCTTCCAGTGGGATACCATGGTAGAGCATCGTCAGTGGTTGTTTCTGGGACCCCTATCCGCCGCCCCTCAGGCCAGATGAGACCTGACCAGAGTAACGTCCTTACACTCACCTCTGTACACAAGTACATAGAGTTCAACCTCTTACAGCTGATGATAACTATGCTTGCCCTTTTTTCTTTCTCCTAGCAAAACCTCCCGTGTTTGGCCCGTCTAAGCAGTTGGACATTGAGCTGGAGATGGTGATTACAGTGTTTACTTCATCGAATCACCAGCATGTTTGGAATATTTGATTAGATGTTCAAAGTTGCATGGGAAAAATGCCAGACTTGCTCTTCTCTTTTGCTTTTTTTTTTACCAGTCTGTGTGATATTTAATATGGTACAATATGTCAGTGCTGTTATATTTCTTCTGCGCTCTGATCAGGCCTTCTTTGTCGGAGGGGGGAATCAGCTCGGGGAGCCCATTCCCATTGAGAAAGCCCATGAACACATCTTTGGCATGGTTCTCATGAATGACTGGAGTGGTAAGAGCCTCTACACAACACATCACACCAACATCCTCCTCATGTGCTTGTAGATGGTTTTATTTTATTATGACAAATCAACAAATCAACGGCTCTTATTAGCAGTGGCATTTCACTTAGAGGCACACTTGTTCCTTAATTTAGCTCTGCATTATACATGTTGATGCCGCTTCACATTTAGTCGGATGGAAATGGATTTAGATTGAATGGCGGAGTCAGTCCTCATCAAAACATCAGTGGGTATATGTATTATTGATTCAGCTGCAAATCTCTGGAGAGGACATGCATGGTGTGACTGTTATTCTCTCCAATATTCCTCTTTACTCCTACATCTGTCATCCTGCAGCCTGCCAAAAACCAGCAGAAATCAATTACAACAAATGTGAATTATACCCTCAGAAGAAATTGTACTTTGGGTTGTTTCTTCTGATGGTGACCCTATTCTCCTATGTTTCCTGTTCCTTGATATGAAGTGCTATGATGATGAGAAATATACTGTGAAATTCAGCTTAAAAAGGTGTGAGAGCAGTTTAAAATCAGGTGTTCAGTGGAAAAACCTCAAGTTTTACTTCTTCTTACAATCTGAAAAGTACAAAACACGTTACTTTTGACTTAGAAGTACAGAGCGGTCTCTAAAACTAGCTAGTTTATCCTGGATGTCTGCTGTACACAAACACAGGAGAACATACATCTTCTGAAGCATGCTTTAGAATGCGTGTACATCGGTTAGGAACAGTTATATATTGTCTAAAACGTATTGTGAGAATGCTTGAGAGGATTGAATGGCAGATGTATGAGAAATACATTAGCTACCATTAGTCCCCATAAGCTACTGGTCATACCAGACTGAGTTGGGCTGCAGTAGAACAAAAAAAGAGTGTATTAAGTTAAGGAAGGGCGTGTTTTATTGCTAACAAGTTAATCTTTTTCTCTTCTTATCTCCACTAAGAGACAGAATGTGTTCTTCCTGCTATCAAAGTTTGCTGTTTCGCCTTTGAAATGCTCTCCAGCACACTATGCAACACATTCTCCACACTGACCATCCCAACCACAGCCCATCATGCTGGCGCTGAGACAGATACTTCTGTTTTTTTTTTGTCTCACCACAGCACAGTGTGAGAGATTTTTCAGTCTGTGACATTTCTGCTGAATGTGCAGCTTGGAAGGGAACTGACATAGCTTTCATTTAGTACTTACTGAAGCCCTCAGGAGATCCGTCTGTGCAGAGTTCACCACTAGCTCTCTGTGAATATTTGCCATCCTTGACATACCATAAAATGCACGCTAAGTTAAATGCCTCCCCTTTCTTCTTCTTCCCTCAGTTCTCAATGGTGCACAGTGGCTTAATTGAAAAGCAATTTGTAAAAGGCTCACAGTGGGTGAGGGAAGGCGTCGGCCAATGAGCCGTGTCCATGTGAGGACGGAGACAGACGGATACTGACAGCAGACTGACAGTAAAGCTCTTTCGGTGGAAGAATATCTCACTTCTGCTTCATCAGCTTCACAGTGGAGGACCCTATGGGACCACGGGTGTAGGGGGTTACTGGTATTGTGTGTAACATTGCGTTGCTGTGAGGTGTGTCCCAATCCCATGGTAACTGTATACAGTATGAAGAAGGGCTGCATACCATTAGCAGACAATGGGTAGGGACGTGTAACCCCTCTTAGCGGCTGCTAACAGCTAACAGCTAACTAGCTCTACCGGCGTTAGAAGACGCGCTCTGTTGCAGACAGCACTCGGTTCACTTTGTAACCGATAATTATTGTGGCTATTGTGAATTATCCTACCCAGGTGTGCACATCAATAAAGGAACAATTCGTAATGTGAAGCAGAAACAAGAGTCCAAACTGTAGCAGTCAATGACGGTATAAAACTGTCAAAAAAATATGCTTTCACACAAAAAGTGTGAATCGCCGCAACCACAAACACTTGAGCGTTGTGCACAGTGACGAAGTCGGAGCCTAGACGCTAAACATCAATGCTGTGCATGTTGCTTGTGTTCACAGGATGTGATGATGTCTGTTTTTGCTGACTGCTTAATTTCATTTATTAGTGTCTGTTGTGTATGTCAAGGCATCAGCTGATAGAAATAATGACCAAGAGAACTTCCACATCTGCTACTTTATACTTCTATTCCACCATATTATCAAGTCATTCAGTCTGCCAGTGCAGGAAGAATGTTTCAGCCTTTTTTTGTAAGTCTGTTTGTTTCCAGTATTTTCTAAAATCAAGTTTCAGTTTTCATAATTCTAGTGAAGCAACATTACGTTCTTGTTTCATTTCAGAAGGCTCATTTGAATTAACAGCTGGCTAACTTTTACTGCAGATTCTTTCCCCACTTGTGGGAAAAATAAAAAAACATTTTGAACCAGTTCTAGCCAGAAATCTCTTTGTAGGGTTGGGGATTGTGCACTGTAAGAGACGGAACTTCCCAACAGTATCCATCAAGTTAACAATATCTGGTTCTGAAGCAGTGAAATGCTTCTTACACATTAACACATCTTACAGAGCCCGTTTACATTGTTGTAGTATTACTTTTACTCAAGTAAAGGATCAGCAGTTGAATTCATTTAAATGTGTAAATTAAACTATTACTATTGCTAAGAGAAGGTTCACAATGCCAACCGGTTTGGGGTAACACACACATGGTGCCATGACTGAGCAGCAGTGACTGCAGAACACCTCTTGTACAGTACAGTATTCAGATTATGACTAGTCACAACCCAGCTACGCCTCTCCTCATGAAGGCCTCAGCTGGGTCTTTTTTCCATGACTACACATACAGTAACTCCCATGTAAGTTTCTCTGGTATTTATTCTGAACTCAGGAATGTTAAACTGTATCTCATTATTACATTGCAGTGTTGTAATTACCTATTCCCACTTTTTATTACAGGAACTAGTTAGACCTTCTAGATCCCGGTAACTAAGAGTCAAAAGCTCACTGACTCAGATGGTTTAACTCGCCCACGTAGTTCTGTTTTCATCTTTTATAGGAGGGACAGGGTTCTTGATGTGGAGTTAGCAGATCAACAGTACATGCCACATACATTATCTGAAAGCTGTCTAGTCATAAATCTGTAATAAGCAGTGTTTCAATTGGGCATCTGTTTTTGCCTCGAAGAAGGTCTCTGACAGAAAGCTTGCTTTATTAAATTATTTTTGCACAGATTTGACTGTGCAGATGCATTTTCTCATTGAGCTTGTTAAGGCACATGTTCAAATGTTAAAAGTTTAGAATGCATATACCGAGTTGGAACATTGTATGATGGAAGTATACGATGGCTGTTCCAATACTCTATTATTATGTCTCGTACGTTGATTCAGCAAGTTTTGGTTCACAGATTTGGTGCCAAATTTAAAAATGATCAAATTTCCCTCCAAACTATCACATCAAGACACCAAGACCTCGAGGAACACCATAGAAAAACCGAATTATCTTCGGTGATTCTAAAACTTTCCTGGATGTGGAAAGGTGGAAACTGAATAGATGTGGCTATTAGGTTTGTCTTGACATTTAAAAAGAAAAGAGAACATGTTTTTAATTTTAAACAAATGTCTTCTAGCGTCATGGAATCCTTTGTCTCTGCAACATAATGGAAAACATGAGTCAAAGAGCTGACACATATTCCCGTTCTGCTTGCTTAGCAGAAAGGTTCAGGTCACCACAGTTCCTGGTCTCCTGGTAGTTTCTTTAAACTTTTTGGACTCCCTGTTATTGCCCAATCTAATTACTAAAGAGACAATTACCTGCATACTTATGCTGTATTATCTGTGTCTACTCTCAGCCAGGGACATCCAGGCGTGGGAGTATGTTCCTCTTGGTCCTTTCCTGGGGAAGAACTTCGGGACAACTATCTCACCCTGGGTCATCCCAATGGAGGCGCTGTTACCCTTTGTAGAGCCCAACCCCATCCAGGTTAGTTCAGGGGTCACAACTTACACCAGTAAGGAGAAGCATCCAATAGTTTAAAGTCACTGAGTTAAATTCTGTCGTGACTTCAGTCACCAGATCATGATACAGAAGCGATGATGATGATGTGATTCAGGAACGTAGACCGATTTTCCTGCCAAAACCTATTTTTCATCTGTTCTTAAGCCATAGACACGGCAGAGAAAACTATTGAGATCTGATTTTTTTTTCTCAGTTCTTGATGTGGAACACCTTTGATTAACTACCAATTAAACCTAACCATTGGTTGTTACATGCCCCGAACTCTGGTGCCACCTTTGGAACAAAATGACACTTTTTGTCTCATTAGTGTTAAGGGTGTAAGAATGGAAAAGCTGTTTTGTCTTCCTCATTTCTGGTTTTGGTGTGTGTATGTGTGTGTGTGTGTGTGTGTGTGTGTGTGTGTGTGTGTGTGTATGTGTGTGTGTGTGTGTGTGTGTGTGTGGACATGAGAGCTTCCTCCTGACTTGTTTTCTGTTCATTTTGTTTCTGCCCCCCCCCCTCTGCAGGACCCAGAGCCCCTCCCCTACCTTCAGCACCCTGACGCTTACACTTTCAACATTAACCTGTTCGTGTCACTTAAAGGTACTGTTCACAGAGTGGCTCTCATCCAATCAACTAATTCACTAACACACACACACACACACACACACACACACACAGCAGTAAAAGCCCTGAGGTGATCTATGGTAATGGAGAGCCATTAAAGGCTTTTTATGTCTCCCTCCCCCATTCTCTCTCTCTCTTTCTCTCTCTCTCTCTTTCTCTCTCTCTCTCTCTCATACATGTGGCTTAATATTTTACCACTTATGCTTTCCACACTTCTCAGGGTTTCCCATGCCTCCCAAACACGCAAGCACCAACACTATGTGTCATGAAGCTAATGCTCAGACACACAGTACACTGACAGTAATCTTCCAAGCAGGGATGTGAAGGAGTTTATCTTCCCCTATAGATAAACAGTTTTCTAATAAATATGTATAGTATTTTGTTAAAGTACTTTGGTTGGGCAACTATCTCAAAGAACAACCACGTTCATGTTTTGGAATGTTCATAGTTTGTCTTGTAAGGCTCTCCGACTGAATCAGAGGTGTATGAATTATTCTGATCTAATCATATTTTAGCTGGTAAATTTCTACCATCAATGTTAGCTATGTGTCAGAAGGACTGTACATCGTTTAAAGTGAATGTGTGTTTCAATATGTCATCTTTTTCTGTTTGCTCTTTCAGGACAAGGCATGTCAGAGGCAGCAACCATCTGCAAGTCAAACTTCAAGGTACCGACCTCGTGTGCTGAGTCACTGTGCTACATTATGTCAATAGAAAATAATACAGCATGTAGGGTGGTTTTAATATCAAACACATCAATCACATAGGCTACATCCACACTGTAAGTCTTAAGTATGATTAATGTTTGCTACATCCAACAGTTGCTATCAACGCATTCACAGATTTGCAGAGGTAATGGAGTACTTTGGAGGATCGATTGAGAAACACGCTTTGTTTTAAAGTGTTAAAGATCCAATCACGATAGTCACGATTCCACATCTGCTCATGTCTGTTTGGCTGTTTGCAAATGACACCTGTATCCGATGTAGGACCAAATATGAAAGTTCCCCGAAACAGAATTGAAAACATCAAATTCCATGAGATAAAAAAAAAAACTGGTTTGAGTCACCAATGCACAAAAAATTAAATCCATCCATTTGCTTCCGCTTATCTGGGGCCGGGTTGCAGGGCAGCAAGCTTAGGAGGGTGTTCCAGACGCCCCTCTCTCCAGCAATGCTTTCAGCTCTTCCTGGGGAACTCCGAATCGTTCCCTGGCAAGACGAGATATGAAATCACTCCGGCGTATTCTGGGTCTACCACCTTGAAATCCTGTCCATGAAAATCACAAACAGGCTTGACTTGCCGAGTATCCGGACACAGCTCTCACTTTGGTCAAACAAGGACCGTATGGCTCGTAGCAACGACCCAGGTGCCCCATATTGCCGCGGTACCACCCACAGGACTCCCAGAGGGACATGGTTGTAGTCCTTTTTCAAGTCCACGAAACACATGTAGACTGGATGGCCAAACTCCCATAAGCCCTCCAACAGACCTGCAAGGGTAAAGACCTAGTCCACTGTTCCACAGTCCACATTGCGCCTTCTGAATCTGAGGTTAGACAATCGGTTGGAGTCTCCTTTCAGAACCAGTGCTATGTGTGGAGCTGAGCTCACCTATATCTAGTTGGTACTGCTCCACCTCCAGCACCAGCTCCGGTTCATTCCACGCCAGAGAGGTGACATTCCACGTCCCTAGAGCTAGTCTGCGATGCCAGGGGTCGGCACGCCTAGGTCCCCGCCCCTGCCTGCTGCCCGGCTTACATTGCACCCAACCCCAATGTCATCCCCGCGAGTGGTGGGCCCACAGGGCAACAGTTTGATGAAGTTTTTTTGAGCAGTGCCCGGCCGAGCCCCATGTGCCAAGGCCCGGCCACCTGGAGCTTGCTGGCGAGTCCCCCTCCAAAGTCAGGCTCCAGAAAAGCACCCCGGTTTCCCTTCTCTGGGCGAGGTGTGACAACTCTTTTCAAGCCGATTCATTAAGGGTCAGTGAATTGCCCTTACTCTGGCCCCACCCATGGGACCACTTTGCGTTGGGCCATCACCAGACTGTAGAGGCAGGTGGGACCAGCAGTCTCCTTTATGCACATGGTGAACCAGGATGAAGTCTTGCAGTCTGCCTCGCTTCACTCATATTCTACCATTCTTATCTCTGTCTCTAGTACATGTACTGGACCATGAAGCAGCAACTCACCCATCACACAGTCAACGGCTGCAACGTCAGACCTGGAGACCTGTTGGCTTCTGGTACCATTAGTGGACCTGTGAGTGTCTGCATGTACAGTCTGCTCAGTACTCGATAAATACTAGTTAAGATGGATAATATTTGTGTATCTTTGTATGTGAATACATATTCTATCACACACGGTACAGGACTACCCTGAGGCAAAGTAAGTCCCATTTCATGCTTGTGTTGTTGAAGTGAGTGGTGAATAATCTGATAACTGTAAAACAGATCATGAACATATTGCATACTAGTGCAATCCCTCAATCATAGATTGAATTTAGAACCTTCAGAACCCCTATGTGAAAAAATGTAAACTGTGGATTTTGGGATCTCTGTTTTACCCATAACCCCTTAAATGTATATGCTTATTCTAAAGGTTTGCACATTTCATCTCCTTTATATATTTCCATCTCTTTTTTTTGTTTATAGTGTATATAACTTTGTAGTTTCTAGAATTGAATTGATGGATATGACCTGGTGACACAAAATTGTGTGTACTGCATCTCAACAGGATCCAGAGAGTTTTGGATCCATGCTGGAGCTGTCATGGAGGGGATCTAAGAACATCGATCTGGGAGAAGGAGAAACCAGAACGTTCTTGAGGGATGGAGACAAAGTCACCATCAAAGGTTGGACTGAACACTAAGCATAGCAGCCAGATAAGCACATAGAAGAAGATGCAGTCAGGGCTTTCTGCCAGAAAGCTTTTATTTTCACCCAAACCATATTTTCCTAAACCTAACCAAGTACCTTTGTTGCCAAACCGAAGGAGATTTCTGGCAGAAGGCCCTTTAGGCAAACTTCTCCCATGTGAACCAGATAACTGGATCATTCACTGGAAACATATACAGTGGTTCTTATCTAAAATTGACTTTCAAACAATATTATCAATAAGGAAAACGACAACTAATGGCAGGTTGCGTAAGGTTTTTTTCATTATTGTTGGTGTAAAATCTACACAATAGGAATAACATTTTTTGATAAAAGGGAGAGGTGAGTCGGTTGGGTCAAACAAACACAGGACTTTTACTCAGCCGACCTGTTTGTGTCCCATGTGAGCTCAAAAGTTGAGTGATCCTTAATGAATCAAAGTCCTCGTAGGGAGGAGGTTGGAGTGGAAGGATGGGTCAAACATGGGACTGACCCACGAGACCAGTTTTTGTGTCCTGTGTGAAACCAGTAGTATCAAACTTATTTTAAGCCAAACCATAATCTTTTAGTAGTTTTGTTGAGAATGCAGTTTTCAACATGAACGGTTCAAACAGTATGACGTTGATATACACATATGTATGTTGATATGAAAGTATTCATGGTACAGATTTAATGTATGTATGTTATCAATTAACACTGGAGAGTAAAGACACTATAGAAACATTTCTGACAGGCCTCAGAGGATTCTTTTCCTTTCTTTCAATTATACAAATATTAACAATAAATCAGTTTGACAAAATGTTTGACAGCAAAAAAAAACATGAATTCTTTGTTTTCAGATGGCCTTACATCATATGATCATACTGATAATCGTGTCCATGATCACATGTTTGTATTAATAGTAATGTCCCATCTTTTCTTCTGTCTAGGTTACTGTCAAGGAGATGGGTACAGAGTGGGCTTCGGACCCTGCATGGGAACCATTCTCCCTGCCCTGCAGCATTGAAACACACTTACTGTTGTTTAAGTGAGCATCCTTCTGCGGAGCATAAATACTGGAAGACACTCACCCTGTTTTGATATTCAATACTCCATGAATGAAGACAACATCATCTCTCTCTCTCTCTCAAGAAACAGACACACACACATCTTTCTCTTAAAATGATGCGTTTCCAGCTTTAGTTGATAATTGTTGAGCTTGTCTCAGAGGTTTGTAGAGTTGGACAGGGACATTTTTGATCTAGCAGAGGGATGCTCCCACATTACGTGACAGTGTTACTGCTATACCAGGATCAGTGTTATTGATGTTTTATATGTGTTGGCTTTGTAATGAAATCATCCATTTTTAATCTCAATGTGTCTGTGTCTTTTTGTTTTCTGTGGTCAAATGATATCAAAACTTGGATTTCAGTCTCAATCTAAAGACTCAGTTCATTATGTTTGGACGACCTGACCTATCAGAGGCCCTTTAGCTTCTCACAATCACACTTTTCTTAAGAATCGTGGAGTGATTGGTTCAGTTGTCAAAACAACTTTTAGCCAAGGCTGGCGCCACGTTATTTAGCCAAACTCTTGCATCTCCATACACCAGTCAGAGAACTGAGGTCGACCAATCAGATGCTCTGGATGTCAGTGGTGATTGAGCCTTTGCGGTGGCCGTCCTGTATCTTTGGAACAGCTTTGTCATATTAAAACTGCACAGACTACAGATGAAGACCCGCCTCCTGTTGTCGGTGTTTAATTGATTTAAGGCTAAGGGTAAGACTGTTCTGCAGAAGCCTCCCACTCAAGCTAGCTAAGCTAACTTATCCATCAGTATTAATTGTCACAGCATTATTAAGCAATTTACCACACTGACTGAATATTGATATGTGGACGGATAAAAACATCTTCATAACAGGGTTGGACTCCTCTGGACCACTGCTACACACAGTACAAGGACGGGTACCTTTTGACAAATCAGGCCAAGCCACCATCTTCCTTTTGCCTAAATCCAAACAGCTGAAACAGAAAGCTCCAGTTCAGAGATCGAGCACTGGGGCTAAGCGACGGCAAGAAACTGGAATCACAATTGCAACCGACTGATTCCAGAACTTGTGGCAAGCATGAGAGATTACAAAACAGGCATAAAGGGGGGAGTCCCGAACAAGGAGGAGTATGCAGTGGCTGTCTAAAAAAAATCAAAATCATCACGTATTTTGCGTGAAGTTGTCGCAGCGCTTGTTTGTACACCTCCAAATTTGTGTAACTAGGCTGTCAACGGTGGTCCCTGTCCCGAAGAAACCTCACCCCAGCCGGTAGCGCTGCCAGTAGCTGTGACCTCAAGGGTGATGAAGTGCTTTTAGAGACTTGTCAAAGACTTTCAGACCGTTGCAGTCTCATACCGCTCCAACAGATCCACAGACGAGGCAGTAAATCACCTCATCCGCATTTCCCTGGCCCACCTCGGCATCAGGAGGGGGAATTATGTAGAAAATGCTGACCCAGTGAGGACCCAGAGACAGCTACTTTCACATTCCTATTCACCCAGAACACAAAAAGTTTCTTCGCTTTGCCTTTCAGGTCATGCATATCAGTTTGCCGTCCTATTCTTCAGCCTGTTCCTGGCTCCTCTGATTTTTACAAGATGCGTGAGGGCAGCCTGAGTCTGAGGGGAGCAAAGATTCTCTCTAACCTCAAAGACTGGCTCATGTGCACCCCTTATTTCCAGGAGGCAGAACAGAGAACAACGGAGGTCCTAGCTCACGTCGAGGCACTGGGCATGTTCGTGAATACAGAATACAGCATATCTCCTTCATCGGCCTGTCTCTGAATTAGGTCTCTATGTAGGTGCGTCCGACTATGGAGCGAGTAGACAGGATTCATTGCCTACTGTAGTCTTTTAATCCTGGGGCAAGTTTGACAGTCCAGACATGACTCATGCTGCTGGGGATGCTAACGGCGGCCTCGGGAATCAAACCCCTTAGGTCGCTGCGTCTACCGCCCCTGCAGAGGTGACCCAACATCCTCCACATGGACCCTTGTTTACACAGGTGGGTCAAGGTCAGTGTGACGCTCGAGTGGCTCATTCAGCTACGACAATGGAGGGACCGCACATTCTTACTGCGTGGTGTTCCTCTTGGCTCAGTCCCAGCGAGGCGAGAGGTGGCTACAACAAAGGTGTGAGGTCAGTCCAGGGGCTATAAGTGCAATAAGCACAATAGTGTCCTAGATCTCTGGACTAACTTGGCGCTGAAGAACTTCTTGAAGAAATAATTATCCATATTGGATAACCCGGACCACCCTCTCCACCATCTATCTATCTATCTATCTATCTATCTATCTATCTATCTATCTATCTATCTATCTATCTATCTATCTATCTATCTATCTATGAATCTATCTATCTATCTATGTATCTATCTATCTATCTATCTATGAATCTATCTATCTATCTATCTATCTATCTATCTATGAATCTATCTATCTATCTATCTATCTATCTATCTATCTATCTATCTATCTATCTATCTATCTATCTATGAATCTATCTATCTATCTATCTATCTATCTATCTATCTATCTATCTATCTATCTATCTATCTATCTATGAATCTATCTATCTATCTATGTATCTATCTATCTATCTATCTATGAATCTATCTATCTATCTATCTATCTATCTATGAATCTATCTATCTATCTATCTATCTATCTATCTATCTATCTATCTATCTATCTATCTATCTATCTATCTATCTATCTATCTATCTATCTATGAATCTATCTATCTATCTATGAATCTATCTATCTATCTATCTATCTATCTATCTATGAATCTATCTATCTATCTATCTATCTATCTATCTATCTATCTATCTATCTATCTATCTATCTATCTATCTATCTATCTATGAATCTATCTATCTATCTATCTATCTATCTATCTATCTATCTATCTATCTATCTATCTATCTATCTATCTATCTATCTATGAATCTATCTATCTATCTATCTATCTATCTATCTATCTATCTATCTATCTATCTATTTATCTATCTATCTATCTATCTATCTATCTATCTATCTATTTATCTATCTATCTATCTATCTATCTATCTATCTATCTATCTATCTATCTATTTATCTATCTATCTATCTATCTATCTATCTATCTATCTATCTATCTATCTATCTATGAATCTATCTATCTATCTATCTATCTATCTATCTATCTATTTATCTATCTATCTATCTATCTATCTATCTATCTATCTATCTATCTATCTATCTATCTATCTATCTATGAATCTATCTATCTATCTATCTATCTATCTATCTATCTATCTATCTATGAATCTATCTATCTATCTATCTATCTATTTATCTATCTATCTATCTATCTATCTATCTATCTATCTATCTATCTATCTATCTATCTATCTATCTATCTATCTATGAATCTATCTATCTATCTATCTATCTATCTATCTATCTATCTATCTATGAATCTATCTATCTATCTATCTATCTATCTATCTATCTATCTATCTATCTATCTATCTATCTATCTATGAATCTATCTATCTATCTATCTATCTATCTATCTATGAATCTATCTATCTATCTATCTATCTATCTATCTATCTATCTATCTATCTATCTATCTATCTATCTATCTATCTATCTATCTATGAATCTATCTATCTATCTATCTATCTATCTATCTATCTATCTATCTATTTATCTATCTATCTATCTATCTATCTATCTATCTATCTATGTATCTATCTATCTATTTATCTATCTATCTATCTATCTATCTATCTATGAATCTATCTATCTATCTATCTATCTATCTATCTATCTATCTATCTATCTATCTATCTATCTATCTATCTATCTATCTATCTATCTATGTATCTATCTATCTATTTATCTATCTATCTATCTATCTATCTATGAATCTATCTATCTATCTATCTATCTATCTATCTATCTATCTATCTATCTATCTATCTATTTATCTATCTATCTATCTATCTATCTATCTATCTATCTATCTATCTATCTATCTATCTATGAATCTATCTATCTATCTATCTATCTATCTATCTATCTATCTATCTATCTATTTATCTATCTATCTATCTATCTATCTATCTATCTATCTATCTATCTATCTATCTATCTATCTATCTATCTATGAATCTATCTATCTATCTATCTATCTATCTATCTATCTATCTATCTATATATTTATGAATCTATCTATCTATCTATCTATCTATCTATCTATCTATCTATCTATCTATCTATCTATCTATCTATTTATGAATCTATCTATCTATCTATCTATCTATCTATCTATCTATCTATCTATCTATCTATCTATCTATCTATCTATCTATCTATCTATCTATCTATCTTGCCTTTTCTCAAGGACAAGCATGTGCTCACTCGGACGGACAATACCTCGGCCGTGTTTAACATCAACCATCAAGGAGGGTCAAGGTCACAGAAGTCCTCGAGGGAAACTCCACGTGCTTTTTATTTGTCCTGTGTGTCTTCAATGGAAGGCAAATATTTCCTTCCTGGTCTTGTCGCCCAGTCATGGTAATCAAGCAGTAGAGCTGGATGTATACTCCCCAATTTAGATCTAAGGTGGAGGAAAGGGCCAATTAGTTGTGTCCAGTTCAGGCATTACACTTGTATATTGGGGCAACGCAGATCTTTCGGCACTCGGAGCAGTTATTTGTCTGCTACAGTGGGAAAAACAGGCTTTTGACAACCTCAGATCTACACATACCTTCACACCATGCCGGCCCCTCTGAGCCTTGTTTGAGGTGTACACGTCACACGTCGTGCACGTGACTTTGATGATATAAGAGCTTACTTTTTCACTTTGTTTAAAGTTCACAGAACCATGGTTACATTCGCAACTTATGTTCCGTTTCATTCATTCCTGACTGCCAGTTTGTTGCCGAAACAAGTAGTTTGTTGCCCCCAACATAATCAATAGTGTATTGCCTAAACATAATCAAAACACATGTTTTTTTTGTTGCGCAAACTGCAACCTTAATCCCTTAAAATGTACCTGAGAACACAGTTTAGTCGTATGGGGAAGTCATTTTGTACGGGAAAGGGTTGTTGAGTGCGTGAAGAGGAACACTATTTTTAACACAAATCTAAATCAAAACAGTTGTTGCAGTGATTAGCAGCAAGAGTGTGTCTCTTTGTGTGTGTGCATGTGTGTGTGTGTGTGTGTGTGTGTGTGTGTGTGTGTGTAAAGCTTGCTCCGTGCCCTGCAGGCTGTGAAGGTCAAAAGCGGCAGAGGACTGTGTGGCAGAGTCAGAGATGAAAGCAGGGAAATGTCAAGAGATGAGGACTCCTCTAAGATCAGCCTGGTGACCCTGGACCACTCTGTCTGCTTGATCTCATCCAAATAGAGATGGACAAGAAAATTCATTAACTTTAAAGGAGCTACATTTGAAATTCAGATCAGCGTTGCCTTCACACGCCTCTCATTAAGGAGACGGCTGAGCCGACAGCTAAAGGTGCTGCTAGCGGCGCTAACAGCGTTCACAACGGCAACAGTCCAACGGGGCTAACACTGTTTACGTGAGGGGGAGCCACAGGTAAACGGAGCGCATGTCTTCCGCGACAGTGCCGTCAATCGAGACATCGTGATCAGATGCAACCACCATATCAGAGCCATGCAGAGCCAGCGGAGCACTAAAGGACACACAGCAACGTGAACGAAGTATAGAGAAGCTCTGATAAAAACTAAGAGACTTCATCCTCTTCTCAAGCAGACATTACTCCTCTATTTTTAAATAGACAATAGTTAATTGATGTCTAATACATGCTCTGAATATCGTGAGAATATTTACCTTTATCTCTCAGCATCTCTCACTGTAGCTCCACAATCACTGTCCAAACTCCTCAAAGCCATGTCAACCGACTTTATATAGACTGTTATATAGACTGTTATATAGACTGTTATATAGGCTGTTATATAGGCTGAGAAAGCATTTTCTAATTTATGTCCCTATAGTCTACTTTGGATAAACGTGTGCTGAATAGTGTAGAACATTGTAGGGGTGATAGAAATGAATGTCTGCAGGCTTTAATATCAAAACATGATCGATGGTAGATACAGTTAATATAAGTATATATATATATATATATATATATATATATATATATATATATATATATATATATATATATCACCAACAGCTATAACGTTATCTACATGCTGCGTTCCATCTGGGTGTAAACACCTCAGACTGTGTTTTACACTTACAGGCTGTAGGAAAGAACAAACCATTCTCAAATCAACTTATTAACATCACATTAATAACAATACATGATACAAATGTAAGACTAACAACAGGAACATTTTGTAAAGGATATATTGAGGTCGTCAGTGTTTTGACCGGGCATCAACACAGTTACCTACTTTGTCATTCTCTAGTTGTAATTTTTAAGCATCCTGAGATCACACACTAAGGCAGGCATGCATATATCACCAGTTAATTCAACCTATGGATGTAAAAAGAGACCCGGAGACAGCGTTGGAGGTGGGGCCTCATTTATTCCCATGAAAGTCACTCAGTGTAGCAAACAAGGTTTGACTTCCTGGGTTTGTACTTTAACTCTCCTGAAGCCCTGCCCCCCTACCCTCAGTCCAGCCTCGTTCTCAGGCTCATTTACAGCATTTCGGTCAAATGTAATTTGATGTATTTGTTAATTTAACAAACAAACAAAACAAAAAAAAAACATCAGCTGATTTACAGATATCTCTTTCCTAATGTAGAAATGTCCAAAATAAATTGTATTGAAGAAATTGACAGATTGCTAAAGTGAAATGAGCGACAGGAAGTGGAAGGCTGTGCGGCGCTCCTGGTTCTGTGATGGTGAATGAACCGCTACCTGGAGAACAGCTGGCAGATTATTAACTGGAAGCAGTTGATTGTCTGCTCAGGCTCACTCTAGAAAATGAGACGTTTGCTGTACAAAGCCTTTTTTCCAAAATCTGGTTTGCATTTATAAGTTGGAGCTTTCTGGTTATTTTTGGATGGATCAGGTTGAAAAAAAAGCTTCTAATAAAACTTTGTTCAAGTTTTTTCCATCTGCTGTTGTTTTGGACACCATGGACTGCTGATACATCCCATAGTTTTCATTCTTTATTCATGCTCTGGTGCTGTAGTTACAACCTACGTATGAAAATGGTTATGAGGGAGATGGCTCCATCTTTTCCTATAGCCATTGTCATTTTGCTGGAAGGAAGGGTATTCAGACTTTTATGGGAGAGTGGAGGAGAGCCTTTTTTCATTCCAAAAATGTCATTTATTTCAGCCTTCCTTTGCACTATAATTAATAATGACATCAGAAAAACAACTTTGACTTGTACAATGGTTCAAAGGTGTGCAGAGATAACAGTTCTGTTTCTGTCTCTGGATAAACTGGAGAAGACAATCAGACTGAACCAATTTAACTTACTGTTAATACAGTTGTTTGGACATGTCATGTAGAGGGTGCTGCTGGTTCAAAGAAAACATGAATAGCCGAGGTAGGGCTTTGTTTTATTTGCATAGTGATACATACAGGGAAGCTGTCCCTGAGTGTGGTGGTGCAGGACAGGATGAAGTTGTCCCTGAGCCTGACGGTGCAGTACAGGATTAAGCTGTCCCTTTGCCTGGTGGTGCAGGACAGGAGGAATTTGTCTCTGAGCCTTGTGGTACAGGACTGGTTGAAGCTGTCCCTGAGCCTGGTGGTGCAGGACAGGGTGGAGTTGTCCCTGAGCCTGGTGGTGCAGGACTGGATGAAGTTGTCCCTGAGCCTGGTGGTGCAGGACTAGATGAAGCTGTCCCTGAGCTTGACGGTTCAGTACAGGATTAAGCTGTCCCTTTGCCTGGTGGTGCAGGACAGGAGGAATTTGTCTCTGAGTCTGGTGGTGCAGGACAGGGTGGAGTTGTCTCTGAGTCTGGTGATGCAGGACAGGGTGGAGTTGTCTCTGAGTCTGGTGGTGCAGGACAGGATGAAGCTGTCCCCGAGCCTAATGGTGCAGGACCGCTTGATGTTGTCCCTGAGACTGAAACAAAAATATTCTCTAGTCCAGCACAGATAAAAACACAAAATCACAGAAGAAGTCAGATAGCGTAATTCATTACCTGTTTCATTATAATAATGTTTCATTACCTGTTTGTATCCAGTACCTCCAACGGTATCTTCAGGCTGTGTGTGTGTGGAGAGGCTAAACCCTGCACTCGTTGAAACAGGGAAAGCAGTGGATGTCAATGTTCGTAGGACATTTGAATTAGGGATTATTAAGAATCATGAGCGCTGATGCTAAAAGTGAGCACATTAGATTTGATGAAATATAAGAAAGAATATAATGAGCCTCATCTGTCAAAGCGTGATTATGTATTTTATGTATTAGATTATGAGGAAATTGATATTGATCTGAAAAATCCAAAATGTCAAAGAGCTTTTTGCAGTATTTTTCTCAACCTTCATCTTCTATTTTAATGAACTGTCCCTTTCCCAAAGGAAGGTTCAGATGACATATCAGTGTGTTGACAATTTTGGAGAATATCTGTCAAGAAGAACATTATGAAGACATTTTCCAATAACTTTACCGAAGCTTTGTTAGAGCTCAGTGTTGACCTTAGCATGAATGTAGTTAATTGGAACGTTTAAACTGATAAGTGCATTGAATATCATGGTTTCATATAAAACATTACATTACATTACATTACAACGGAACAGGCTGTATGCACAACATAGTATACATAATATGAGATACAAAACAATATGGGGAACATGTGTGCAAACAGCTGTGTTTTCTGCTGCTAAATGCTCCACTATGTTCACCAGCTAGTTGCTGACTTTGTTTGTCTGTCATGTGGAGCTGGGAAGGTAGTGCACAGTGGTTATAGGGCAGCTTAGTCCCTGAAAATAGCTGCCGGTTGCTGCTGGGAATGAGGTTGACAAATGTGGGAGCTGTAGCATTAAAAGTATGAGCTGAAACAGTCTAGAAAGTTGTGTAGAGCTGATAGAAACTACACAGTTGGTGATAATCCTCACTACGAGGGATACCTTTCACATTCACAACAGGTTTATTCAATCTGAATGAAGGTCAAGGAATGGAGGAAAATTTAAATAACGATTGGTATTGGCCGATACCGTAAAAGCCAAGGTTTCGGTATCGTGACTTAAAGAGTTGGATCGGTGTATCCCTAGTCCTAAATGAATCCTGTTGTTGCTTGTGAGTAAATGATTTATTGTTTCTGGCTGAAAAAGTGAATTAAACGAGTCTCTGCCAACAATAAAAGTCCAGATTTAAATAAATCATTTTGACTACGGAACATCAAAATCAATTCTCATTTTCATCTGAAGCATTGATCAATCACGGGCTGCTGTTACAACTACTGCATTCCTCCTGACCAACATCTGATCAACAGCCACGTCTCCCATCTTTACCTTCCAAGAATCACAATAAGCAGTGAGAAACAAACAGCTCACAAACTGTAAGAGGCCCGTTGCACCTTTTCATTTTTAAGGGGAGACACTAAAGAAATGTGGCGTCAAACTTAATCTCACAAAGCTTTAGGAGGATCCTGAACAGTATACATATTAGTATTCGCAATTTTTGTTTGTCCTGTTTGCAGCAATTGAGCCAATATGAAATCAATGGCACCAGACAGAATCCCTTTCTGACAGTTGTGGTGGAAAATATTCCAGGTTGATTACGGCTGGTGTGAATGCCGCACATCTTTTATGATAACGCACAAAGGAGGTCATAGTTCTCTTGAATTCTGTGAAGTTGCTCTTTGAACTCTCCACATGAGTCATGGCTTCTTCTTCTTCACGTCTTCTGTCTCTGTTGTAATGTCCTCTTTGTCTCGCGTTCAGATGATCCAGGTTCATATTGTCACCAGTGATCATTGACGGGCTTGTAGCTGTGAGCGTTGACATGGTGCCTGTAGATTTTGATGAGTCTCGTCCGTCTTCATCCTTGGAGTGTTGAGCGGTGGGTTTGGCTGGAATGTTGTTTGTGCCTGGGGAGCATACGGCAGCGGCGTTGCGGAGACCAGATCAGGATCCACTCGACCATGTAAAACAAATACAAAACAAAAAACAAAAACAAAGTTCAGCAGTATACTTTCCTTTTCTATCAGTTGTATGTGTCTTATTCAAATACATCTGTTTCTTTCTTTACCTCTTGGACATCACTTCATCTGTTTCTGCTTCGCCTTTTCCTCTCTGCTCCAGACACGGTGTGAGTTGATCACATTTTTGTCGTAGGCTAAAGTTGCTTTTTCCAGGGAATCCCAATTTTATCCATTCTTCCAATTGTTAGGCCATCTGATTATCTTTTTTCTCTTTAAACACAGAGTTTCTAGATTCGTTTTTGGTGCAATCTGAATAAAAGCCGTTGCTCTAGACTCCCAGTCTGAGCCTCATTAGCCTACCTTTGTTCTTGTGGACTCTAGGGTCTCCTAGGTCAAGGGAACCCAGCGCTTACTGCCTAACCCCAAGGTATTCAACCGCTAAGGCAGACACCAAACGCTCACCCCTAGTATTCAAGTCTAAGGTCCAAGGACTCCAATGCTTACAACGTCTACCCCTCTCCAAGGTCTGCAACATGCAACGCTAAACACTCATCCTTGTACCAGTCCTCCTTCTCTCGATACATCTATCTCTTAGGTCAAAGGGCTTCAGTCCTTAACGACGTCTACACTGTCAAACACTCATGTCAACATGCAGCGCCAAACACTGACCCCTCATTCCAGTAAACCCAATCGTCACTGCCCAGAAAATCGCTTGGATACGTTAACCAGCATCCACAATAAACCCACAAAACAAAATAAAACCCCCCCAATATGAACAATAACCGACCTATTTGCTTTTCAGTCCCACAATATGGTCTTCCTGGATCAATTTCACTCATACGATTCATTTTAATAATTTCAGCGACTCACCAAATGTAGTTATTTGGACTCAACGGGTCCTTCAGGTTCGGATCCCAGTGAAGACCATCAGGACAGGGATCGGGCCTCTCGCTCTTCATTTTGTCTGGAGGTACGCAGAGGCAGAAGGGCCAGTTCACCGATCCCTGTTGGCTCCTGACGATCTTACAAGGGATCCTGTTCGTGACGCCAACTGTGGTGGGAAATATTCCTATACCCGCTTTGCGTGAGTCTTCTAATGCTGAAATACATAATACCAAAAACCAGGTTGTCTTTTAAGTATTTATTCTCTGCGCAGAGAAGGTTCAATCATCACAACAGAATGCGTACAGTCTCAGTGAGGAACAACCTCGAAAAAAGTGAACAAGCTTTCTTTATACAGAATGAGCAATGGTGGGGGCCGATGGCCGACGTTACAGACATCTCGGTCTCAGACTTTTGGTCTCAGACTGATGGAAACAACAAGTGAAAACAAATGGCCAGCAACCAAAACAAGCAGCCCAAAGGCCTTGGCATGGAACATTCTCATACAACACAGTTAGTTATCTATGTGAACAGGCAAGGGAGAATTCTTCTTCTGCACAACAGAGACACGGTGAAGTTCAACAAAGTCCAGAGCAAAATGACTGATGCATGAATACAATATACTGAGTAGAAATATATACTACATGAAAAATGACCATTTCACAGTTTCAGCAGGACCACTTTAAAGCCTCACCTTTCCCAGACTTTCCCAGACTTCAGTCATGGTCTTGCTGCTCCTGGCTTGCTCTTGACTGGGCTTAGACTATGGTTGAGAATCTAACATCGATTTTTATCATTCACTGAATCACACGACATCATTTTCTCTCTCCCAATTTGCCCAAAAATTGCTCTGTGGGGCTCTCTATGTGGCTGTTGATCAACTGTTGGTCAGAGGCAATGCAGCCGATGTAACACAGCCCATAATAAATAAAAAATAACTCTTCAGGAGAAAATGAGAATTGATTTTGATGTTCAGCAGTTTAAATGATGTATTACGATCCTTGCTTTTACTGTTTGGCAGAGACATCTTTGATTTCCTTTTTCACATAAAAATGTGAAACAATCTATCATTTACCCACAAACCAGAAGAAGATGAATCTAGGACTACATTTATAGCCTTCAAACACTCTCATACAGTCTCACACAGACAAGACTGTGATTTACATAAACAGCAAAGGAAATAGCAACACAAACATTGATGACCTTAACTTGGATTTATTAGTTTACGCCCTCCTATGAATTCGACTGGTTGAAGGATCTACAGTGTGATCTATCAAAATGTGAAGTTCCCTCTAGACACGTTTGAAATTGGACATATCCTCATTCATACTTGTATTTTGGGTTTCTACTAGAACATGTTTACATGCTTCAATGTTCAAATATGTCTGTCTGAATATTCCTGTATTCACCCTCTGTTTGAAATGCTCCGTTTCCTTAAGCCCACCTTCCGAAAAAGCCCGGTCTGCACTGATTGTCTTGTGTTACATATTTTGTCTGTATTTATCCATATTCTAATTTACTTCATAATGTTTTGTCTGTTTCCTTAATACTGAACATTTCTCTGTACACTGTTCTCCCTAAGCTTTACTTTTTGTTATTAAGAATAATTTGAAGCACCATTTGGCATGAACTCCATAAGTAAAATGACTGTGGCTTTCTCCATAAATAGCAATTCCCTATGACTCTCTCCTTTAATGGGAATAATTATTACACTGGCAGTATAATAAGGGGCATCATCATTGCCACAAAACACACACAGACAATCAAAGAAAGTTGATGTGAAATATTCACCCGTGCTAAATTTGCAGCGAAATGTAATTTGCTTGAGTTAGCAGGAGGCAGGTGCATACTGGATGCTGTAAACGGTGTCCTGTTCCTCCATAAACATGCTCAACATGAGAGGCAGGCCGACCTTTTCACTGAAACAGGGCTGAAGCAGACGTGAGGCTGCCAGCGCAGAACCAAGGTCAAAGGAAAGAGAGAAACGGGACACAATTTAACTGTCAAGGCAAATTAAATCACTGTTTTACATTCTCACAATGTAGAGCCAACCTCATTACCATAATATACTGTACCTTGAACCTGACCTTCAAAGCCCTGTGGATGGTTAAATGTGCAGAGTATTATGCCCTTGACTCAAAGCACGATTACAGATTTTCATCTTTGGACCATTTAGCCTATTATATGAGACAGAAGCTGATGAAAAAGGCCTTTGGGCTGACAGACGTTCCCTATGGATAAGTGCTAAATGAAATTCCATCAGGCTTTTGGTGTGAACCAATTACATGTCCAAAATAATGTGAGATTAGCTTCCAGTTACATTTATGTTCAATTATAAAGCACACAAAAGGTAGGTACTTTGACAATCCACAGTCATCTTTATTCAACTGCAATCCAGTCTGTTTTAAATGTGAAGCATTTAAATGATCCAAATACTGACTCACTCACTCACTCACTCACTCACTCTCACTCACTCACTCACTCACTCACTCACTCACACTCACTCACTCACTCACTCACTCACTCACTCTCTCACTCTCACTCACTCACTCACTCACTCACACTCACTCACTCACTCACTCACACTCACTCACTCACTCTCACTCACTCACTCACTCACTCACTCACTTACTCATTCTCACTATCTCACTCACTCACTCACTCACTCACTCTCACTCACTCACTCACTCACTCACTCACTCACTCACTCACACTCACTCACTCACTCACTCACTCACTCATTCACTCTCACTCACTCACTCACTCACTCACTCACTCACTCACACTCACTCACTCACTCACTCTCACTCACTCACTCACTCACTCACTCATTCTCACTCTCTCACTCTCACTCACTCACACTCACTCACTCACTCACTCACTCACTCACTCACTCACTCATTCACTCTCACTCACTCACTCACTCACTCACTCACTCATTCTCACTCTTTCACTCACTCACTCACTCACTCTCACTCACTCACTCACTCACTCACTCACTCACTCACTCACTCTCACTCACTCACTCACTTGTCAAAATGTCAAAATTCAATTCAACTAAAAACTTACTTGAGGTGGTTTTTGCCTTTGTTGAAAAAGATGACGCGGCAAATGGATTATGGAATCGCCTACGCCGAATAAGTTTGGAAGTAGCAACCATTTAACTCACATGACTGATCAGCTGTTTCAGCATCTAGAGTTAACCCACATATATATTTATACTGTCTTTGTCTTTGTATTTGTATTTCATTAGTGTTTCTGATTGCAAGTAGCCAGACATGGATGTGATTTTCTCTTGCAGCTGAGTTTAAGCACTCCACTTCTGAAACGCTCCCGGTGGAATCAAATATGTACTTTACCTCTGTGTGTGTGAAGAATGCTGATATGAAATATGAAAAACAACCAGTAGTCAATGTGCAAGCTGCCAGTTGAATGGTGATTTAAGCTTCTCTATTGGGTTGATATATTTGTAAATCTGACTCATGTAGTGTCAGAGTCTCACCAGACACCAACCTCACCGCACGTCACTGTAATTGCTGTTTTTGGAATTTGGGTGAAAATGGCGAATCTCTGAGAAAAGTCACAGCACACCATTCTCAATCATTTGTCTCGTTTTTGTTTTGTCGCTGCAAAAGGAGCAGTGCAGCAAAACATGTGACGTCAGAAGGAGACGATGAAGAAGAAGCCCGTTGCATCGTTGTGTTCTGTGCACACGGCTCTCAGCCTTGTTCCTGGCATGCACACTGAATAATAACAGAGAAACATAACATAATGATACGGGCAGACTGGTGTTTAAGAGTCATGATCAAACTGGTTTATACTTATTCCGTTGTCTGGCAACCGAGAACAACTAAATGGTGAATTTGGCTGTATTAAAACACAGTGATGGTAATTACACGGCGCAGGACGAGACTGAATGGAGGGTTTTACCAGCTGAGAAGCAGCAGACTGAGCTCTCAGTGTCTCTCCTTCCCAGATGTTGGCTGTGATGCAGTTTTATTCTTTGCCAAACTCAAAAGAGGACGAAGAGAAAGACATATGATTGCAGCAGAACTGTCTCCTTCCCTTTCTCATGCTTTCCCCTTCTCTCTCTCGTCTTTCTCACTACTTGTTTACAGACACGGTAATACTCAGTAACAACTGAAATGCACAATCACAATCATTCTAAGTCAATTGCTAATAAATCGAGGCATTGCTATTCATCGACAGTGAATTTAGAAACGTGTGCTGCTCCAGTAAAACTAGATCATAAAAATAGTCTGTATGTCATGCCGTCGTAATCCAGCGGACGTTTGGAAATGACTTCTCATTCCTCTATTGATGGTGCCTCACCTCATTGTTACACAGCGCATTAAACACAACGTTAAGTTAAGCATATCAGTATTTGTCTGACCCCCCCCCCCCCCCCCGCCATCATCTTCACTGGTTTTCACAGGAGAACTGTGAATCCCAGGGAATGGAATAAGTTCAACTATGTAACCGTGCTGCCTTTAAGAGAAGCACAATGTGACATTTTCACATCCCGAAAATATTGATTTGTCCGAGGAATTAAAGGTGAAGAGACTGGAGGGCTGCTGTGGAGTTCAGCACTGTGCTAAACGGCTCCTCTGTGCTTTACTTTAAGCAAAGGCACTTCATAACATGCACTTGACAATCTTTTCACGGTACATAAGTCAGAGACGGATCCAATGAACAGCAACGAGAACACCTCGGCTTGTTCTAGACTAATGGCTGAGAAAGGCAAAGCAGACGAGGCCCATTTATCGACGGAGGCGACGGTGTGTAATGGTACGTTCTGTGAAATATTGCACAGCATGCCTGTTTTGCCGTTTTTGTCTTTGTGTGCATCTGGAGAGAAGGACATGCTGTCACAGTAACGCATAATCAAGCATGACTGCTATTGTAAAGGCTAAATGGCGGCAGACTGTCTGAGTGTTAATGCTAAATAGGTGTACTCAGACAGTGAGTATCAATTACACACGAGTCAATCAAGTCCTGTAGGAAAGTCATAGTTCTTTAGAAAACATTAAAAACCCATGAAACCCATGGCTTCTCATGAAACCAGTAGACATGTCATTGATGCTCCTGTTTGATTTAAAGGGACACTCCAGTGGTGTTGGTATTGCACGTCCATAAACAGCAGCGGTGGCTCCGAGCACAAGAAAAAAAACGTCCTTCCTGGTAAACACCCATTGTTTCTTTATTTGTTCTGTTATAAAGTTGTAGTCTCTAAGCCCGACTTGACACAAACCTAATGACAAGTCAGGGTTATTTCCTCCCCTGAGGGCAAATGTGTGACTCGCAATATTATGTTCTGTTCCAAATGTAAAAAAAACGAATCAAAGCTAATTCAACTGCTGGAACATTACCTGCAACAGTATGTGGTGCAGGCAGTTCAATTTGTCTCGACATGGAAGGTTGTTAAAAGAAAAAGTAGTATTATTTATTTTGTATTTCAGTTATAGCAGCCTTTAATGTATAATGGCCACATGCTCTGAACAAATAGGGGCAGGAGTTCACCTCTACTGCTGGGTTCATAGGATCTAAAATCACAGTAAAATAATGTTACTGTAAAACAGCAGGGCTAGAATACGCAAAATTCAACCAAAGTGGTGAAACTCCGAGAGAGTCAAAATAGCGTGTGTATATATAATCTTATGAATTCCACGGAGGCGTCGGCCTATAGTCTATAGCTCTTTTTACTTGAACCCAGGCTGTACGGTCTGCGTACGACACCCAGGAAACTACACCGCTGGGAGGAGACGCACCTTCAGCTGTAGCAGCTCAAAAACAGCCGGCGCTGCCACAGCTCCTCACCGGATCAGCTCCAGTAGACCCACCGCCAGCCTGCACTGTAACTTGTGATTCACACACTGTCCCGTCTTTTTTCTTTATGGTTAGTAAACCCAAGGAACAAAGACAACAACAACCAAACTCATACTCAATCAGAGATTGCATTGAGGTATAGAGGTTAGCGGAACAGCAGCTAGCTCAGATGTGAAATACGACTGATTTTGACATGCAGAATCAATGGAGTGCCCCTTTAAACTTGTCCTGTGGAAATCATTAAGTCCTGGTAGACAACTTAAACAGTAAGGTTGGTAATGTTGAGAAACAAGCAAGAGTACGCAACATTTTAAAAGGGATCAGACCGAAAACTGAAAAACCCAGCAGCAATAGCCCCAAAAAAATGCTAATTCTAGCGACACTGACATCCCGTCACTCTAGACAACCCCCCCCCCCCCCCCCCCCCCCCCAAAAAAAATAACTGGGTCATTCATTCGGCTGACTGAACTTCTTGGCTGGGCTTTCTTTGTCAGAGCATCTGATTCATTGGTTGCTGTCGGATGTAATGAGAATTTCAACAAATATAACCATTTTCCTTTCTAAAGAAGATTGCCAACCTTAGCTGTAATCGATGACAACATCGGATTGAATTGAAGTGATTGGGATTGTTGCTTCAGTTGCTTGCAAATAGGCCCTTTTTTTTTCCCAGCAGCCATTTTGTCACGTCATAGCAGGGTAAACACCGTGTCACTGTCATTCCAGTGAGCCAATATTTACACACCAGGGCCCTGGTCCACTTTAACTGGAACAGGGCCTTCATTCACGTTATTAATTACACCTGGAATCCTGCAATGGCCGCGTCAAAGTGGCTGCATTGGAACGGGCCTGTTACCCCAGAGGCTCCATGATAACACTTGTGTGGGGCAAAAACACACTCTCCAAATTTACAAACTCTAGCCTAGTCAAGCTGAACATAGCGTTATGCTAATTTCTTAGACAGTATGATGCGTCCAGTCGGCTATGTTGTGGATCTCTTCAAGGCTTGATGTGTATTCCCTCATAGGATGATTCTGGTTTATCACACGTTGGGACGCATTTTCGTAGTTTTGGTTAGAAATGGTCAGATTTGGTCACGACATGACAGGAACCACAAGCAGTCAGTTTAACCACCAAGGTCAGTACCATAATGCCAATGGAACCAGGGAGTCAATCTAAACTGCGATGGACGTGTACTCATCAGACTATTATTCTCTATGATGATTGTTGTCTCCATATGGACCTCTAGTATCTTTTGTTCTATTTTCCAACCCTGTGCAATCTGTGAAAACCTGCTAATATTGCCCTGGAACTGGACGTTTTGTGACTTCTCTTCTTCATTCCAGTCTATAAAGGGAAGGTGCGTTCAGTAAAGGATGGCGTCCACTTTGGCGTCACTGATTGTGTTCGTTAGTCCGACAGGAATGTAAGGCAGCTCCTGAAGACATCTCCAAGTAGATACAAAAAGCCAAGTACATGTGCTTTGCTCTGTAGTTGTAGCAGTGTTACTCCACCACTGGGAGCTTCACCCACTTCCTCTCTCCTCATAGTCGCTCCACATGTGGATAAAGCAATCTTTACATTTTGTCTTCCCTGATGTGCAGGTTTCATGTTCACGACTGGTTTGTATGTATTTCTCCACTCAGCGCCAACATGTTCAGCATCGTACCAAAGACTGTTTCTCTACAATAACCACAGTGCAATGCTCTGTAAAGGGTTAATGGACTTGAACTTTCCTTTCTATCTACTCTTCCAACCACTCAATTCAAACCCACTAATGTCCCGTGTAACACGACCATAACAGAAGCATTTTAGATTGTGTATTCAAACAGTAGAAGACATGTACTACGGTCTCCGTCATAGTTTTAGAATAACTCTAAAGACTATTAAAAGAAAATATTGTACTGGTGTTTTCCCTGTTTGCTTGCTTGCTTTTCTTAATTTTGGAAATGAAATGGGGAGTCATTAGGAAACCTCCTTTTTCTGGCTGGACACTTTGTCTTGCATGGTTGCCTGGAGGAGCACATGGATCCACGTTCTGCATGCTTGAGTGCGTCAGTCGTCCAGGTGCTGTTCCTCCCAGGTAGAGGTGGGGATCGCGCTGTAGGGATCCATGATGACCTTGGCGCAGCGAATGATCATGGCCACCAGCAGCAGACAGAGGAAGGCGATGCAGGCCAGAGTCAGACCCTGGTCCACGTCCACGAAGGCTGGTTCCGCAGTACCCTCCACCTCCATGACTGCTGGCGTCTGCTGCTGCTGTCCTCGGACACGCCTGCACACCCTGCTTCCATCCTGAAGACCCGACTGGAGATGCACAGAGAGAGAGGGAGAAGGTGGGTGTGTTAAGTCATATAGAGGACAAGGGGGGTGTGAGGGGACGGGAACTAAAGCCATGACATCATCACAGGAGCCGTTATAAAACGTCCAACGTGCCTGAGGCCACATTCACGTCAGCTACAGGTGTTTTTCTGTGAATCTGATCCGGTCAAAGTCAGAGCAGTGGAGCAGCAGCTCCCATTGAGGCAGCTTGTACTGGTATGGCAAACGCAGTGAGAAGCCACACACACATTCAGTAAATACAAAAGAGTGTCACAGTTACTCGATGACATTTGTATAGACAGGAAGCTTTTCAAAAGTCAAAAATGATCAGATGTGTTCAAATCTAAAGTAAACAATCTGTATGTAAAATATGAAGTCATTCATGTTTTACATGTGTTCAAATCGCTTCGTGTTTGTGTGTATACTGGAATAAGCAAAACGATGCACAAATGGTTCACATTTGTCGATCTTTTTGTTTGTTTGTAGATCACATTGTTTCTGGTAGATCATGTGAGTTCATGAGAGTCATTTCAGTCCACATTAGGTAAGCTAGTTCATGGCTGCAAGAGTCTGGTCTTGTTGTAACAACATGCAAGAACTTCTACAGCTGCCCATCAGGTAACTTCTTCACACCCGTCAAACTGCTGAAGAAGAGTTTCTTGACATTTAAGCCAGTTGATCTTTGACCCCTTGCAAAAAGCCGGATCAAGAAAAAAATCCCCTGTAACAGGAAGGAAGATGAAACAAAACGGCAATACTTACTGATACAGCTGTCAAGATGGCCCTGAAAGAAGAGCGGAGAAGAAAGTCTTACAAGGAGAAACGTGAGAAAAGCTTAACAAAGAAAGGTCTAAACAACAAACCAACGACTACCTAGTAGGAATGTGCGGAGAGAGCAGTATTTGCATTTGTTTCTATTTTTGTTTTAAAGGAACAGGGATTAATTGGCAGAAATGGAATAAAATATGCACAACTATGTTGTCATTAGTGTATAATGACCTGAAACTAAGAATTATTGTGTTTTATTTTGCTTGAGTATTGATAAGAGTAGCTCCATGTAGTAATACAATCCTAACGATTCCTCTCCCTCCCTGCAGGCCACCGTAGATCTCTGACACACTTGGAAAGGGAGGGGTGAGCGGAGGGTCATGATACCACTAAATCTCACACACTGATCCTATAAAGCAGCAACATTATTCCTAGTTTTATTTGCATTAAAGTGGAAATAGGTGTAACAGTCCTGTTTTTGTTTTTATTACACTTCTAACACTTCTAATTTTAAGATATTAAACACGTTCATAAAACTATTATATTAATTGTGTTCACTTTATACCAGAGTAGGACGCTTGGAAAGCGAGTGATTATGCATTGCAGATGTTGTTCTGCAATGTTCTTCTACGTTGAAAAAGTGACACAGCAACTTTGCTGGAATCATTCTAAATAGCACTTGACTTCTCCAGTATGATCTGCTACATGTCATGTGACACACAGGCTAACGTCACGCTAACGTCACCTTCTCCCCGCCAAACAAACTCCGCTTCACAGATTGCAGCTCAGACAGGAAAGTTATCATAAACGAGTTGAAATCCCTAATCAAACCGATATGGTGGCTTAGCAATGCACTACGCTTTGTTTGAGTCAGGCTGCTCAGCTCTCTCTTCTCCTCAATTATCACTCTCCTGCACCCAGAATGCACCTGTGAAAACACTTGTAACCAATTAGATCACATAGGAATCAGAACTTGAATATCATCAACAGGAATCAGGTTTGCTCTTTAGTGGGCAAAACGATTAAGCTGTTGTATTTAGTTTACGGTACAATACAGTAACTACGTTCATGTCATCTTCAGTTCGGATCATCGCGTCTGACACTGTTGTGATATGAGTATTGAGAATAAATGCATTGCATTTGTAAGATACATGTAAGATATTTTGTATTATTTGTACGTTTTTTATTTTCTGTGTGTAGAGTTTGACACATTTCAAGACGTCAAGGTTTTAGCGATTACAAAGACGGACTGTAATGTCAGCTACAAACACATGACTTCAGAATGGAGTGGATGTAGGAAACCTCCCATCATGATTTTACATGCAATGGAGATGAGCACATCGTTTGTATTAAACAGGTCCAGGTGAGGTTCTTCTTGTTATCTCTCCTTGTTCTATCTGGCCTCTCTCTCCTCCTGAGGTTGTTATTGGTTCTGACTTTCAGGTCATGGAATAAGCTCACCTTTTGATCTTTATCATATCTATTTCAGCTGCACTGCATGGTGTTGGTTTGTTTTAAAGCAGTTGAAATGCTGTACCCGGTCCTTGTTACTTCACACGGTGTGTTCACATCAGGGACCACAAAGGATGTACGTTCTGGGCTGCATTCATTCCTCCTTTTATGATAGACCTTCAGTAGTTCATAGCACACAGTCAACAGAGAACAGGGACACAGCTATACATTTTCACGATGGTTACCCCAAAGCTAAATTCTTAAATCTTAAAATTGGATCCACAAGGACCTCTGAACACACCGATAGCTTAAATCCCCATGCGATTAGACCACCTGTGCATTTCATTAGTTTATTAAAATACTGTTTTTCATTTTTTCTGCAGCACTTAGGAAGAAGTAGCACCATCCGCTACACAGCGGAGGATTTCAAATGCACAGATTTGTCAAAAATCTCTTTGCTTATTTTAATTGTATAGCTCAGTTCACAAAGATTCACATCGGTGACTATGAGGTTTATTCACTTGTTTCCTAATGACGGTATGTACAACAGCAAGCGAACGCATCGTCGTTCCCTTTAGTTCAGACGTACATTCAGTCGGGGTTAGTCCGTTAAATGAAACGTTAGGAATCAGAGTAGTACACAACTAGCCTATGCACTGATAACAATAGACGGATTAATCACGCTACAGAGCATCCTTGATGGAAGTAGCGAGAAGAGGGCGGGGCCTGAGGAAAAGGCGGCATTTTACAGGTTTTAACAGTTGCTCAAGCAAGATTTTAAAAACAAGAGACTACACACAATTGCAAGAATGCAAGAATTTAAAATGAAATAAAAAAAGTTGTCACCGTTATGGCACACAGGGTTCATACGTATATGATTCTGTTTGAAGCAGTAGCACACTGCTGTGCTCAAACACTTTCAACATTTGTACTTTTCTAACTCTGTAGTCTGGGTTTGACTTTTCAGAGACATTCTTAGAGTGAAGCACATGGATATAGTGACCAAACAAAGACCAGCACACACTGATGAAAATATGAATTTAAATAAACATACAGCCATGCATTTCCAAAGGTTATGTTTTGCGCTGAGAATCCGAACAGAGCATATATTAATAGAATATGAACACAGTGACATCATTAGTGGAGACAAAAAGATGGTATGAATCACATCTTTTTCAGTTTTTGAAAACAGACCTGTGGTCGTTTTATACAGTCTATTGTGCCAAAAAGTGCCACGTTGGATTTGCACATTTAGCGCAAAGCAGAAAATTGGTTCATTTTAGTGCAGCAGTTGAAAAAAGAAAGTGTAAACCACGAGCTCGGAGGCTGGAACCAATCAGCTCCCCAGAACAACCGAGGAACTCACACAATCGATCATCCAGTCAGCCGAGCTCCGCTGCAGCAGAGAGAGAGAGAGAGAGAGAGAGAGAGAGAGAGAGAGAGAGAAGTCTGTGGATGCACTGCATACTGTTTGTACTTTATAAACAGCAAATACTGAGCTGTATGGATCCAAGACAAATGTCCTCCATGACAATAAAGCATATCTTATCTTATGCACGAACACAAAGGGTGAATAGCTCAGCAGTCTATTATTTCTGACAGTCATCAGATTATGATTGTTTCTGTGGCTCTCGTGGTCTTTTCATACGCTTTTATCAATCAAGTGCATTGTGTTATAAGTGTGTTATAAGTGCATTGTGTTATAAGTGTGTTATAAGTGCATTGTGTTATAAGTGTGTTATAAGTGCATTGTGTTATAAGTGTGTTATAAGTGCATTGTGTTATAAGTGTGTTATAAGTGCATTGTGTTATAAGTGTTATAAGTGCATTGTGAGAGGAGCCCCACTGCTAGTAGCTGCTGGTTCATTTGGTGACAATGGTGATTCAGAGAACACCTCTGCATGTCATTAAATGCTACAAAAATCTGTCATTGCAAACAATCACAAACAATGGCTTCATGGTGGGATATAGTTTTGGGATGTTAGAATAGCTCAGATATGGGACTCTAGTTTTGAGAATCAACAGGTGTGACCCAGTGCATTGCCAGGCTCTTTTTTTGGTATTTCTGGCTCACCTGAGAATATCTAATGGTGCTGATCTCGTGCTCTCATCCTGCTGCAGCCACAGGACAAAAGGGAAGCACACTCTGCAGCTCCTACCTCCCTATCTGAAGAGACACAACATGTCTCTTACGTACGCGATACTCTTACTCCACTGCAGCTGGCTGATTCGAGACGTCGGGAAGCTCTGTCTTTTTGCTGTAGAGAACAAACACGAGTTCTCTTCAGGCACCGGAGCCTTTTCTGGTTTAATATTGAGAAGTTGACCGTTCTAATAACTATTCAAAGACAGTATCACAAAATTGCATCATATCAGGACTGGCACCAAACCTGGCAACCCACTGTGACAACAGTCAAAAAATGGTCCTCCTAAAAGTCATTTTTACATTTCTGTTTTTAATTAAACACACCAGACGCAGCATGTTAATGCGTGAGCTTGCTTCTGTTTACCCCTGCTACCAATCTTTATGCTAAGCTATGCTAACTACATCCTGACTCCAGCTACGAACCTCACACACACACAGACATGAGATTGACATCCATCTTTATACACTTCGTTAAAGGAAGGGCTTCCTCCATTCCTCACATGTTAATCTGATTCAGAAAAAGAGAAAGTCACGCAGACTTTAGAGATTACAACGTCGTCTATTTCATATGGACAGCTTTGCAAACTGGTTGACTGAATAAAGAGTCTGAAGACTGGGATTGGATCAGATTAGAGGTATTCTTTATTAAATTAGAAAACCCAGATGCCCTCAAAGTTAAAGCTTACAGTACAGACTAACAACTAACTAACGGACAGCAAAATAGAACACCCAAAACGCTGTTAAATATTTAATAACTATGTATTCTTTTTAACCCTCTGGCTGGTGAAACAACAGAGTCACAGAGTGTCTCTGTGGCCATGAAGAGAACGTCAGAGATTCTGAGAGAAGCTGATCTGACGGCATAAAGCACCATCAATATTCACAGAGCAACGCAGGTGTGGAATAGCTGAGGAATTTAAATTCTTTCATGGGGATCCCTCTCGACCCAGAGATCTCCATGAATCCATCCTCTGCTGTACAGAGATACGCTACATTATTTCACCTTCGCTGTTGTTGTTTACTCAGTTTCCCCTTCTTACAGGACAATACTTCATTTAAAAAAAATGTAGGCAATGACTGGAGCATGGCAGCGACTCACCCAAGAGACGCTCTGGAGAGATTAGCAGGGATTGCATAGAATGAAGGACACTCTCCTGTCCAATGGAAATCACAGGGGAGGTGAGACCAAGCGGCAGCCTTCAGAACGGAGAAATGAAGGTGAAGTGGAGCCAGCCAATCTCGTTATCCGGAACATATTGAGAATGTACACATTTCCATTACTTGCATCTTTGCGTCAACTCTCAAGAGTTATGGGGTTAGGGTCTAACAAAGCAAGGAATCGAGGAAACACGCTTTTTTGAGAAATTAGAACTATTTGAAGTTTGTATAAACCCACATTTGCATGGTCCAAATACTAATAAAAGCAGACCGTTACCTTTGTTGGCGCAGTGGTTTTTGCATCTGCAATGATGGATCTTCTGTTTGTAAAATCATCATTAAATAATACAGGTTATATCCAAAATATGTGGTCATGTTTTGTTGAAATGATTTATGAACTCAGAGGGTAAATTAGGTAAATAACTCACATCAAGCGTTTGCTCAAAGCACAGGGATGTTCAGTCTCTCATGTGACTTGATGAAAATGTGTTTATTAATCTGATCTGACCTCAGAAATAGTAGTAAATAGTAGAGAACCTAACTTGTGTTTTTGTTTCTCAACCAGGACTTTTACTGGGCTTCACTCGCCTTAACTGTATTTTAGAAGTTATAGCTGCCCTTGCTATAAGCTACAACACAAGCATAGTACATTTATACTGTATTGTTCTATATGCCGTATTTTTCGGACTATAAGGCGCACCGGATTATAAGGCACACTGTGAATTAACGTGTCTGTGTTCACACATAAGCCGCACCGGATTATAAGGCGCATTAAGCAAAACAACACAGTCCGGTCAATCAAACTTTATTCAACTCAGTTGTAACAACAAATACCGGTACAGAAAAATACACTCACTTATCGATTCATTCCTCTTCCACAAATCCATCGAATTCTTCATCTTCAGTGTCTGAGTGAAACAGCTGTGCGATTTCGGCATCAAGAATGCCCGAATCCCTCTCGTCATTTTCCGAGTCAGTCTTGTTGCCGTTATCGGTACTTGGCTGTTCAGTGATGATTCCAGCTTTCGTGAAAGCTCGGACGACGGTTGCGACCGACACCTCAGCCCACGCATCAGCAATCCAGTGGCAGATAGTGGCGTAACTAGCCCGGCGTTGTCTCCCTGTCTTAGTAAAGGTGTGTTCCCCTTCTGTCATCCAATACTAAATACTGTTCTCTGATTGGTTTATTGTAGCTAACGCATACTCCGGGCGCGGGCTGCCTTACATGAATGCACTTTTAGTTTAGACATTACATTCCTGTTACGGGGCCGATCAGGTAGTGACACAGCGTACCGTAATGCTCCAAATATCCATTGAGCGGAGCGGCTTCGTTGCTTACCAAAGTCGTACTTACACATTTCGACAGATTTCTGAGCGCATTGTACCACATAAAATCGATCAATAAGCACAACAAGTAACCATACATAAGGCGCGCTGGATTATAAGGCGCACTGTCAATTTTTGAGAACATTTAAGGATTTTAAGTGCGCCTTATAGTCCGAAAAATACGGTAATTCAACGTGAGCGTTTGATTGTCAGCCTTGTGAATTTACTGATGCATGAATCCAAGCTGAGGTGAGACTGTAAAGTAGAAAGTCAATTAGTTGGTAAAAGCTAGAGGAGGAAGAGGGAGAGAGGGAGAATCGGTGGAGTTGAGTGCAGTGAGCTGAGATAAATGATGTCTGTCTGTTATCACTTAAACTGTGATGGATGGTGAGACCCAACCAAAACCCTCCTATAATTGACTGGAGTGACTAAGAAGCTGCAATGGGGAGTACTCTACCTCAAACACACACACACACACACACACACACACACACACACACACACACACACACACACACACACACACACACACACACACAGGAACACGTAAGTCCCTTATCTGGAACTGAAAGATGGAGGGTGTGTAAGTTAGGCAGGGATACAGAACTGGAAGTGAAGCTTGACTTTGGGGATGCACAGCTGTGGAACGGTTGAAGGATAATTCAGATCTATTACTTACAGAAGCAGTTTAGGATTTGGCGGTATATAGCAGTGAGGTGCAGATTGCAACCAACTGAAACTTCTCCCGTGTGTCGAAGTGTGTAGAAGAACTACAGTGGCCGATACGAAAACACTGCAGTGTTTGGTTAGTCTTTACGGGCAATAGACCATTACATCACCCAATGGTTTATCAACTGACGTTTGGAAGCCTAATATTGCAAAATGTTTCAAATAAGTTGAAGTGAAAACACACTGTGAAAGGGTTAAGTTGTCAATCAGTGTGTAGCCCCGCCCTAAATCATCCCCTGCTTCATGGTCTGTTTGACTCTAAATGGAGCATAATGTACTAAATGAACATCATGCTGTATTGAAGAAGACTGTAAACTAGAGATTGAGACCATAAACTCATGTTTACAATGTTTACTGAGGGAATAAATCAAGAGAGAAGTAGAGTCATTTTAGACTAGACTTCTATACAACCAGAGGAGTCGCCCCCTGATGGTGATTAGAGAGAATGCAGCTTTAACACATGAAGAATTGTCTTCACTTTTCAGGACCTGAGGTCACCGCCTGGTTCTAAGCTACAGCAGAAACATGGCAGATAAGCATGATTGCAGGTATGTTACTCCAAACTGTTGGCTGTATGATGTCACTTAAGTATAAGTTCTCTTTTCTTTAATTCTTAAAGAGTAATATGGCGGTATCAATATATGTAATGCAATTAGTACCAGTATATGTTATAGCCACACGTCACACCCACACTCGCAAACAACACACATCTCTCGGGATCTCAAGGCTCCACCGTCAACAAGCCCTCTTCTCAGAAACGATCAACGTGTTGGATAACGTATTTAGCTGAACCAAAAGTTGCTTGTGTACATGTACATACAATCACAAAAAAAAGGTTATAAAAGGGACGATGGACACCACAGCTGGAGCTCTTCCTTTGCAAATAAATGGCTCCTCAAGTGGACAAGTCTCATCTCGACCTCATCTTGATCTCATCTCGTCGTGTCTCAAATTTGCATCAACATCTGCCACTACATAATTGGCAACACGAGACAGCTGGACAAGATCAACAGACGTCTGCTTCCTGCCCTCGGACTGGGCAACACAATAATGACACGGTAGGAGATTGTGATCTCATTAATCTGATAGTTGTGCAGTTTATATCTAATAGCTGTAAGTAACTCCACAAAGAACCTTTAAGTGGTCTGCAAACAGCTTGAGAGACAGAGAGAGACGGCACTTGAGTAAATTGCACGATACTAACAACTGGTGAACTCTTAGAGTAATAGGCAAGAGGCCTTGAAGTTGTGTATAGGACACTGAAAAAGACCTGTTACTTAAGTGCAACATATATGAAGCTATGAAGCTACCTTGATCTGAGGGTGTTTGGTAGGGGAGGTTGGCCCGAGGGGCCTGAGGCAGAGAATAAGCCAGACTGCAAATAAGATGTTCAAAGTGAGCTAAAGGCGTAATAAATGCAACTGGTTCGCATATTTTAAGTCCAATAACCCAATAGTCGGCTCTTCCATGGAGCTCCGAAAGGCTATAAATAGACGTAAAAAGATGCATTTAAAGATTTAAGGAAAGGAAAATCTACCTATGAAAACAGAAGGATTGGCATCAAAGCAGTTCTCTGTGTGGAAAATAAGAGGAAACTAGTAAAATTAGATTGGATGCAAGCTGAAAGAGGCAGGATGTGTTAAATGTTTGGAGACCATTGCCGTACTTACACCTAAAAACGCTGCACCCGACGGAGCATTCACTGTGGCTCTGTCTAAACCTACTTGCTGAGATGGTGCTCAATTCACCAGACATGTTCCCTATTTCTGATTTCATGAAGGACACAGATTGTGACTCTCTCTAGTCAGGAGAATAGGGCGGAGGGGATTAGATGTCACCAGCTATCGTTTGGTTCTTAACTACCTCACGGGGGGGTGACCATCTACTGTGAGTACTGTAAGTATTTAGTTACTTTACTCATAAGTAGTATCGTTCAATTATTAGATGTTTGCTTCCTTTAAATTAGATTTATGATAGATTCTTTTCCTTTGTTAGTTATTTGTTTAGTTTAATTACTTTCTTGTTTAGTATTTAATTTTTGAATTAGTTAACACTATGGCCACCTGAGCTAATAACAATACATGGACTTGTATAACGCTTTTCTAGTCTTCAGATCACTCAAAGCCACTCAACTACATCTCATCATTCACACCCACTCACACACTGACGGCAGGGGCCACCATGCAAGGTGCCACCTGCTCATATGGGTATGAACGATTAACCCGATCCTCTTATTAACACCCAAATCATATCTATTTCCTTTTTTTTTTTTTTTTTGCATAGTGCGTTTTGGAATTTGTCTGAGAACAAAGAAAATCCACAGCACTGCAAAACTGTTGAGGGTTTGAACGGGACCTTTTAGAGCACAACAGCTTGTTTAGGGAAATATAAAACACTAAATAATTTACTGGTATAAAAATGTAGTTTAAAGTGTGGATCCTATGGGCGCTGCAGTAATCTGCTCTAGTTCTCTTGTGTTCCAAAGAGGTGAACATTTGTGGCCAGAACTCTCATTTATCACAGCCCATCTGCCAGCCTTGGAAGAGGCAGGGGCATAAAGTGTGTGTGTGTGGGTGTGTGTGTGTGTGTGTGTGTGTGTGTGTGTGTGGGTGGGTGGGGGGGGGGGGGGGGGGGGGGGGGGGGTGGGGGGGGGGGGTAAAGGAGGGGCACGGGACAGAAAGGCTTAGAAATATTGTAAAAATGAGTGAAAGCAAAGAGCAGAAGAGGGAAATATGGGAATAGAGATCATAAACTTAATGAGACCAATGATCAATGCAAATAAAAACAGAACCATTTAAAAACAAAAGAACATCAATATTTAAAGTCCAATCTTTAGAAGTGCATGGTGTTGGGTGAAGAGTGGGACATGTTGTTATGGGTGTTCACTGATGGCACCTGTTACCAGATCAGATGGTAAATGTAGAAGGGCAGGTGATCATTGAAACACTGGAAAGACTCTGTAGAAAAGGATTAAAGATAAGTCTGTTGACGTTCAATGTGTTCCTAACTGATGGTAGATCCTGTGTGCAGACAAGTCTAAGCCAACAGTGAATGTGTAACAAGTGTTGAGTGTGTATCAGAGCCCGATGTAGCTTCTTCCTCTGTGCCATTGAGCTCCATCTATTACATCAAAGAGCCACACTGTTGCACTGGATGACATGTTCCTTCATTACCAGGAACACTGTTTATTTTGCTATTTACTATGTCCTCCTGTTTGAGCAACATTTGATAAAAAACTACAGAAAGCAGCTGTCCACTGAGAATTTTTATAAAAAGAAAGAATTCTATTTGTGAGCCGTTTCTGAAAATGTATGTTTTCAAAAGAGGATAAATGAGCTTTGGACTGAGAGCCACATATAGAACAGGAACGTTGGAAAGCATTGAGAGACGGACTGACAGGTCTTAATGAATGAATGAATTGATGAATGAAATGTTTTTATTTTTGTGCCCTATCCTCAAACACAATACAGAAATAAAAGACCAATTTACTTTCACAGATTTTCAGACTTTTATTTCAAAATGTTTAAATCACTAACAAAGCCTGTTCATACATTATAAAGAACTCACACTAATTTAATAATCCATCTTGCATTGTTTCAGGCGTTTGAGGCAAAGATAGTGAATTACTTTGTTTGTAAGTCCAATGATTCTCATCACAGTATGCATGATACTAAACTCACTTTCTTCTTCGGTTGTCCTCTTGAATATTTTTGAATTTGACAACATCAACAGCCTGAGGAGGATTTGGTCTTGTGGAATGAGATTGACAAGAAGAAGAATGTAGAATATACTACATTTCATTAATTTGACTCACACCTTTGTCCAAAGCAACTTACAATTAGTCCATTAAATCCCAAAAGGAATAAGAGCTGTCATCCCAAACCCAAGCGTTTGACAGGCCAAACTGCACCCATCATGTTGTGAAAGTGAAAGCTAACATTGTGAATTGAAACAAAACAATTTAAGGTTTATGCAACAAAACTACTTGGTTATGTTTGGGAAAAGATTGTGGTTTGGGTTCAAATCATTACATTGTTACTTACATATCTGGTGCTAGTAAAGTAGTTATGATACGTATCAAAAGTAGTGTGAAATAAGTCAATGTTGACTTGTGGTGTCCCACAGGACACCGACAGTGGTCTCCTGGGTGAAGGTCCTGAAAGGCCTGAATCTACGATGGTGTAGCAGGCCCCTTCTAACCCATAACAATGTGGCTGACCACCACTCATAACGCCCATTCAAGCGGCTGATGACATGATTAAAGTCAAATATCGAGGGGGGTCCGGTTATAATTTGTAGCACCTCAGGCCACGCCCACTTCACGCTAATCCTATCCCGATACTTTAACCCCAACCCTAACTACAGCCGAAGGGGGGCGTGGCCTGAGGTGGGCAGGTGTGGGGTTCCACTGAGATGCTACAGAGCAACTAGACCAGATTGGAAATTTTGAACCGGCTCACTGTCGGTTCAGAAACTCATGGTGGGATCAACAGAGACCTGAAAGGAGGTTTGGGGATGTCAGATTGGGTGCTAGTGGGAGATATCAAGATGAATGCATTTAAAAGAACACATCCACATAGAAGCTGCTCCATCAGGTCATTAGAGCATTACTGTGTGATTTTACACAAATGAAGACCCCCTATCAAATTGATGCTGGTGGCCTACACACACACACACACACACAGTGCTCTCTGTTCTGCAATAGAGAACTGAGTTTAGTGTTACACCTATCCTTGCTTCCTGTAAAGTAACAAAGTTGGGGAGGAATGAATTTTCCATCCTGTGTGTAAATTACAAACACAAGAACGGTTGGACAAGTGTGAATGTGAATGAGAACGTAGAAGGCGTATGTTGGCAGACAGAGCCACATCTGCCGTCTTCTCCACATCCATTGACTCTTCATTGTGTTCGGCAGAGCCAGATGGGAGGAGAGGAAAAGCCCCCCCCCCCCCCTCTGCTACCCACACTGTGTTTGCTCTGCACTCCAGGGATCGTCAGGGTCGCCCTTTCACTCTCCCTCTTTCTTTGCTTCTTCAGGCTGAACACAGGCTGAGCCGGGAGCAGGGCACGGAAATGACAAAGCGGGCCCGGTGATTCCCACAAACGGGTTTTCGGCGGAAAGGCTACAGTACTTCAGTCCAGCAGTCAGAGCAGATAACGGACCTGCAGGGTTGGGTCCGCAGCTCTACAGCCTCCACATGCCTCATCTGATAACTGTCACTCAAAGTCACAGCTACCGGCCACCGCTGGAATCAATACCCACTTTTGGTGCTTCTCTTTAGCGGATTCTGACTATGACCAAGTCAGATAAATGGCTTCCCAGTAAAAGAAAACTCAGATCAAACTGTAAAGTCAGAAATCACAGAAGCGATGAGGTGTGAAAGGGCAGTAAGTGTCCTTAGATATTCAAGGTTCATACATACGCAGTGGTGGGCCGTCAGGGCCAGCAAAGCCTTCTCTGCTGGCCTAGACAGAATCACAAAGTTATGGCTATTTTATAATTGAATCATTTTTCATAAATACACTAGCTTATTATCTCATTGCACAGCTACTGTCTTCCTCTGTTGCCCTACGGAAAATCAACAACTGGAAAGCATTACCATTTCATGTCCCAACATAAAGCTCTACGCCACACTGCCAAAATACATTTCTGCTGGAGAAATAATGAATCATTTATATGTAATAAATACTGGAATGAATCTAGGAAATATCCACTTTGGTTTTTTGTGTTTTTTTTTACTGTAGAATAGCCTTGGGTTTGGTTGCTAACAAGTGTGTGTTACCGTAAATATTGTCCTTACACTTTGAAAAGTGGACAAAGTGGCCCATGAACATACACAGAAATGATGACGTTTAAAGACGTGTACTGTTGTTGGGACAGTGAGAATGGAGGTTTAGTGGTTCTTAGTGCATTCAGAGAGCTGACTCAGAATATTTCTGTCCAGGTTGCCTCATATGGCTTCTTCTTGGTATCAATAAAGGCCCAAGAACACATTTTACAGGTTAATTCCGCCATGGCCGACAGGTCAGCGTAAGGTGTGTTCAACAAATGGGGTGTGAGAAGAGTTTATGGTGACGTCTCAGTGAAGAAAAGAACTGGGCACCAGCTGCCCTCCTGCCTGGATGAAGGTAAGCGTTATGGCGTTATGGTTATGGCTGTGCCGAGTGCAATATGAAGACTTTATAAAGCTGCACTTCTCAAGATTGCAAGATATTCAGGCCGCATTAGTCTGAATCCCGTTCTTGTCCTGCAATGGTTCACAGATCAGGACGCAATATCTGGTAATATGAGCAGGCTACAGCTGACATGTTCATGTCTGCAATTCATTTCACACCTGTTTGGTTTTGCAAGAATCTAGGCTCACTGCTGTCTGAAGGGAAACAAGACCTTACAAATGGGGACAAGAGTGTGTGTGTGTGTGTGTGTGTGTGTGTGTGTGTGTGTGTGTGTGTGTGTGTGTGCGTGTATCTGAAGGGCTCTTGATAACCCTGATCCTGTGGTCTGTGACGCTTGCTTGTTCTAATCTTGCAGTTTGATCTGAAAGCAGTTTTTTTTTTCCTGTAAAAATGTATCTGTTTGTGTGTGATGCAACTCAATTTATTTTAAAATGGAATATTAAGAGTAGCCATTATATTAGGCTACAGTCCATGAGAGAAAGAAATGAGGAGAACGGAGCGATATATATATATGTATGTGTATGTATATTTTTCAGACAGTATCTTCTGGGAGACATTTGCATTCAGTGGTACACACACAAAGTGCCATGATTAGTTGTGTAACAAATGAAGAAAGAGAGCTAGAAAAGTCAGAATCCAGTCCACTTCCTCACCTCTGTTCAGCAGAGAGGTGTAAAGTGGGGATTCATGTCAGGTGTCAGTTTTTGAAAGTTACAGAAATGATCAAACACTTAATTTAACATCTGAAACTTGTGGGGGGGGGAGCAGGGTTTCAGAGGACTATTCATCCATCCGATTAGCATTTCTCAAGAAGCATAGCTGCTCCTGACGTTTTTCAACCTCATGTGATCTTTTTGGAGCTGCAGTGGACAGGATATGGCCGGTGGGGACCCTCCAGAATCTGAGCTGCCAAGATCAAAACACCCAACTGGTGGAGCCTTTGCTCAAATCGCCCTCCGATGTCAACAGAAACACAATCATTCTGCACTGATGGACGTCAGCGTGGGCGGTTTTTGTTGGACGCCGTCGCCGCCGACGCCCCAGAGAGAGCAAGCTGTGTGTGCGTTACTATGCATGACAGCTCTCCTCCTCGCCTCGAGGGCTGGATTCCTTCTTCAGGATCCAGAAGATAAACTTAAACACAACCAGTACCAGTATGGAGGTTTTCTTCATTTCATCTAAAAGAGCTAACAGATGTAACAGTGTTTACCTGAGGGGGACTGGAGGGTGGGATGACTTTGAAATAAATGAAGCAATAAATATCAAAATAAATGTTAATATAAATATATAAATCTGTCAACATAGCCGCTGTTTGAAAAGCTTTACATTGTAAAATATTGTTGAATTTGACTGAAAGGTGTTCTTTTAGTCCCCACCTTGGAGAGAGAATGCTGCTATTGAATGTTAGATTCTACATATAAGCTTTTTTTACCTAAAATAATTTATTCTGATGTAACCCGCTATGGCACACTGCTGAAATTATTGCAATATTTACATATTTGCAGTATTACCAAATGAAAGAAAATGTGCGATTAACATTCCTTGCTGCAGCTTCACATTTAAATCATTTCACGTTCATTATGGAGTAGTCAAAGGTTATGCAATGTGTTGTCTGACCGCTGTCGCTCATCAAAATCTTTTCAAAATCAAATTAGTTTGAAATATTGCAGAGAGAAATGAACAGTCAGGAGCAGCCACAGTGAGCTGTTACGGCTTCACATTGACTGTTCAAATAGTTCTGTATTAATTTAATCACCATTCAAAATGTCTTCTCTGGTTCAATGACTCTTTATGGCATCTAAAAAAAAAAGAAGAGAGAAGCTGTCGTGAATAAATTGTTAGAATCAAGGAAGACAGATTTTCTTATTGTCCCTAGGGGTCAGACTCCAGAAACTCCAGACATCTGATCCTACAGAACTCATAATGCAGCTCAAAGATGTCTTTTCTTTAGACCCCCCCCCCCCCCCGCCTCATAAACCTGTCTATTTTTAACTCCACCTTTCAAAGCTCATTCAGAGCCACAGAGGACATTATACAACTGTTTCACATTCTCCTACATTCCTCTTAATTTACTGTTAAAATAAAAGAGAAGTGCTGAACGATGAACCCCACTAGATCGTAAACTGGAGGCTAGTGGCTGATTGTTTATTATTAGCATAGCTGACGCCCCCTAAACACTATGTAAGGGTGGGTGTTGAGCCGTGTGCAATACTTTGCCACATGCCCAAGAACTGGAGGGATGCCGCTATAAAAAGGCTGTCAGAAGAAGAGCTTAGCAGTGAAATCAATACTGTTAAATAAACTCAGAAGAAGTATGCTTTTCTTCTCTAGCGGGTCAGAACTGATGTTACAGGAAAATCTAAACGCATGTTAGAGCATCATGTCAGCCATTAATATCATCAAAGGGTTTTCATAGACTTATTTGTGATCAACGGACCAATAATCCAATCATTCATTGGTAAGAGTGCTCTCGACCACTCGGAAAAGAATAAGAAAACATTGGAAAACCCCAGAAATCCGTGAGTTTAACCGAATTTCAACAAATAATGCGAACAAATAGATCTTAAATCTCTTGCTGCAGCTGTTCTCGCATCAACGTCTACCACATCCTCTACAGCTCACACGAGCGAACGAGACCGTGGCTCATCGGGTAGAGAGGGTCGTTCGGGAAAACCGAAAGGTTCGGCGGTTCGACCCTTGGCTGCTGTGAGTCCTGTGCCGCAGTGTCCCTGAGCAAGATGCTGAACCCCTGACTGCTCCCCGGGCGCTTCTCAGCAGCCCACTGCTCCCAATAAGCTAAGGATGCAGAAGTTACATTTCATAATTTCACCTAACGTATATGACGACTGTAACACAATTTCATTAGGAAAGACATACTGTGCTGCGTGTCTTGTTTGAGGTCAGGATTGACCTTTATTTGGATGATATGAAATTTATGAAAAAAGCTGCTGGAATAGTAACAAAGAACTGTCCTGAAATCAGTCCTGAGAGTCTCTCTCCATTGTTCTAACCCTCCCTGCTGAAGCCAGCGAGTTTCCTTTCCAAAGAGGTTTAAATGAGGCAGATAATGTAGGAGGCAATGCAAAAAGGATATTTTATGATGCTGCACAGAGAGGGAAACTAACATGCCGACACTGCAATGGTAAAGTGGTTGGTCCAATGTAGCGGTCATTGTTGTATACAGTCGCTGGTGCTGTCCAAGCTGTGAATGTTAGTCACGTTCAGTTCTGTTCTGCTTTTCATCTGAAATCGTTTATGCTCTCTGGTCAACGTCGCCTATTTCTGCAATAATGACAACAGGAACATACCGACGGCAAATTCCCACTCGGAGGTCAGACGCTATAGCTTCATGAACCGAATCTGTAAAAATGAGCTGCTGGGAAATCATGGTGTAGCTTCAGGCAGCGTTCAGACCAACTTTAGTCCAATATTGACTCGAACAACATCTTTAAAAAACACTTCAAAAGAACAGAACAGGACAATTACAAATTGTCATACCAGTAATTCCACAATCCACTGCAGAAATACCAAACCTCAAACACATCGGAACATTACACACACTTGTCAAAGCCTCTTTGATTTCTGCTGGAAACTCCTCACACAGACACAACTCAGAGCATCGGTGACTGAAATCCTCCAGCACAGCCTGGATCACAGCATGCACTAACAAATGAAGAACTGTTGCCAGAGCAGTACAGTGCAGAACAAAAAAAAAAAGAAGAGAGAGAGCCAGCCAGCGGAGGAATCTCAGGGCTTCTTACCTGCTTCCCTCACATCCTGCACGGCTGCTGGAGGTTGGATGGTAACCGCTCTGCCGTGAGGAAGCGCTACAAAACAGAGGGAGGAGAGGGAGGAGAGGAGTTGAGGGAGGAGAGGGAGGTGGCGAGGAAGGTGAGGAGTTGAGGGAGGGTGGCAAGTTAAAGGAAAGCTAAATCCTTTCTCTGCATACTGAGCCGAGCAGAGAGCAGCACACTTCCCTGCTTCTGCTCCACTCCCTGTATGTGCAGCTGCTGGTGCTGTGTGTGTGTGTGTGTGTGTGTGTGTGTGTGTGTGTGTGTGTGTGTGTGTGCGTGTGTGTGTGCGTGTTCACAAGAAAGATGCTGCAAGTGTGTATGGCATCATATCGGCGTAACTCATCGAAACGTATCTGTGTGGTCTTGTACTTTTGCATACATTTCAAAAGCTAAATGTCTTGATATGATAGAGAGCTATAGCCAAATTCCAATTTGTGCATTTTTTACTTCCAAAGAAGTATTTGGAATTATGATTTCAGTTTGGGACTAATATTTGGATTAAGGTTAGGTTTAGTGAGAGGAAAGGTATAACCCGATAAGGACCAAAACCAACAGTGACTGTATCTACTAATAAGTGTGTGTGTGTGTGTGTGTGTGTGTGTGTGTGTGTGTGTGTGCGTGTTTTTAAGTCGAATCCATCTTCTCCCTCTGTGCCATAGAGCTCCATTGTTGAACTGTCACAGACACAGCAGTGAGCCACCCTGTTGCACTGGGTGACATGTTCCTTCATTACCATGAACACACACACGGTGGTTTAGTATCATTTGATCCCACATACACTCTTTGCTGCCATACATACTCACGAGAACACCAAATGTGAATCATTCCGCTGCTGAAAATAGTCCCCAACAAAATGTACCATTTCTTCCTGTTTGTGTAACATTTTAAAAAACGACAGTGGTCAGCTGTTTCAGGGATTATTTAGCCTTTAAAATATGTAAGTATGAATTTGCCACCGGTGGACCTATGTCTTTATGAAGCAAAGGACCTGGAGCTGAGAGCCACCGTGTCAGGAAGTCAGGATGTAGACACATTGTTGGTGTTTCAGTATCAGTATCAGTTGTGTATCTGCCAGTTTGATGGGTTTTTTTTGTTGAACAATTTGATAACACAGCTCTGAAGGGACATTTTGTTTGTCATGCCCTCTTTGACGAGGCGAGAACATCTACTGGGCAAATTTGGAAACTGACCCTGAGCCCCAGACTTACTATACACCCCTTGGTTTGATCTAATTCATTGAAATATAGGACTAAATAAACACTTGAAAAAAGTTACAGTATAATTTTATGGCTTATTATAAAGTGTGAAAGACACAAGCATTTTTTTATGGACCACTATGATTTATAACTGCAATATTACCAAATTAAAAGGACAAGCACCAGCCAGAGAGGTTTTTCACAACCTGGCAACCCAAAGGTTGGTCTTATTGATGTCTTCTAAAGCAATGTTAAATAATGTATTACCAATTAATAGAGCCCAGTGCCGGAGAGCAACTGACACTTCATGAAGGATACACTTAAACGATGAATAAGTATATCTATTTTCTGCCTTCCACTTTGTGATTCTGCTCCGCTACATTTTTTCTGATGGAAGTATTGTACTTTTTCTCTACCACATTTATTTGACAGCTACTGTTAGTTACTGTTAATATTATGATTCTACATATGATCTGTGTATCAAATATGATGCATCGTTATGGATTAAACCACCCAAAAGTATAGCGCACAGCAGTGAAATAATATAAAGTTCCACCTCAACCTGTTACATTATTACAGCACTGCTTACAGAACATAACCCACATCAATAATAACTCAATGATATTGTAATATTACACTGACAGGGGCCATTCTGCATAATGAGTACTTTTACTTGTGATTATTTAAGTGCATTTTGCTGATACTACTTCTGTAGTTAATATTAGCTAACTGATATTTTGAATGCAAAACTTTGACTTTACTATTGGAAAACATATTCCAATCTTTTACTGAAAGGTTCAGTGAAGTTTTGCAAACAGATCCCCCCCAGATCCTACGCACTGGCCCTTTAAGTAAAATACCACAGTGTAGAAATACTCTATTACAAGTTAAAGGCATGTATTCAAATCCTACTTCAGTAAAAATGGAAAAGCATGGCAGGCTTCAGAATAATGTGAATCCTATTATTGTATAATAATCATTGATTATTGTGTTCATCGCTTTAATGTTGCAGCTGGTAAATGTTGAGCTAATTTAAAATACTTCATACTGCCGTGTACCTTAACCTGGATAATAATGTATCACAGTGTATTTGCTGATGAGCTTTTGTAATTAGAATCTCAATCTTTGACTACATTTATTAAAGAAATGCAGTGAAATAAAACGTTAATATTTCCCTCTGAATTGTAGTGGAGTCAAAGTAAAAAGTGAGGTAAAATGCAGCTTCTGTGTTTTTGGAAGACATCACCGTTCGCTCGGCGTGCAGATGTGCTCAGCACGTCAGTCTCGACAGATGTGAAGCCTAAAACGTGCTACCGTGTGTGGGATCGTCTCATCACATGATCAAGAAGAGACTCGACATTGGAATACCAACAGACATATTACCCAGCAATCATCACTGCATATTGAAAAAATAAATGATTCATTTGATTGCATTTTTTTTTATAGTTTATGTAGAATATGCAGCGTCTACTTTTGCCATAGATTACTATAAACTATTTTAACCCCAAAAAATAGTACCATGATGTAGATGACTTAACTTAATAGAATTGATGAAACTATTAACTTCATTTTAAACTCTGAAAGAGCAACAAAGGTCCTACTCCTTAATCACACAATGTGATAGTGCTCATCAGTGTGAATGTGTAACTCACACATTGTAACCATTCATGTCAAATGCACGTGTTTCAAAACTGTTCGTGCACAGCTCATAGCAGTTTACCTAAGTAACTGTACTAAATAACTTTCCACCGCTGCTTGTTATGGAGCAGTCTACTGTCATAGTGACATAGTTCTACTTCAGTAGATGATCTGAATATTACACCTGCAATGAGATAAATGACTTGCAACCTTAAAAACTGTGACTTTACATGAATGTGGCAAGAGGCTGCCATCTTGGGCTGTTTGAACATCGGCTCCTCTGAGACGAGCCCAGGTTCGTGTCCGTTAAAGAGGGTTCGAGCAGCTTCGTCCACCACAGGGCAGCTCGAGGAAGGGTTCCGGGCCAGCGGACGATACATATCATTCAAAAAAAAGAAAACACAAACAACGGAACAAACATGTTTCAGATACAACTTCAAACACTGAGTAGCAACACATACGTCTCCGCATCGCATTCATCACTGCACCAGTCACACTGTATAACATTAATTTATTCAAGCAACCCTAAAATCTCGCGGTGCTTCCACTCAGACATCTTGCATTTCTCTAAATCTGGTCTTAGAGAAAATTTTCCATTAAACATAGCCTCTCTCTCCCCCGCTGCTGAACGAGCACAGAAAACGGCTTTCTAGTCGTCTGAACCCAGACTAGTTTTCCTCCGCGTCGACGGATGTGAGGCGGTTGGGCCGAGCCTCGCGTGCCAATTCCGCGGAGTTTAGACGCTCTCTCACGGGGACTCTCTAGCCGTATTGTGCGTCATCTCCATCGTTGCCGTTTTGTTATTTTTTTTTTTTTCTCCATTGAGGAAACATGGCAACTCCCGCCGCGGTCAACCCGTCCGGTAAGTCGGTACCCGGTCTGTTGGTGGGGACGAAGCGGAACCATTGCTGCTGTTATGTAGAATAGAGGCAGAGAGCTGGCTTTTCTTTACACTGTTGCTGAAGAGGGCCGCTGAAGAAGCCTGTTCTCCAGCATCCATCCCCCTTCCCCCACTGAACCGCCGCTCACTACATTGCCACAATTCACGGCTTTGCAGCTAACTTACGTGTCCAAACGACGTTGTTGTTGTGTTAAGATGTACAATTATTCGCATATGGTGTCGTGTTTTGCTTCTGCTTTTCTTGGTTAAGCTAGCCCTACGCGCTCATTTCACCGTTGGCTTTCCTCTCTCTGCGATACAAAAGGTTACTTTGCATATCGTTGCCCTCCAGCATTGCCCTTCATGTTGTGCGCTACGTCGGTGACATTTTAACATGTGTTGTTGTGGAACACCTCACTCACGTTGTATCCGTGTGTCTCTGTTCCTCGCCTGTTGATCCATTATTGCTCAGAAAGGGCTTGTTCTCCCGGTGTGTAACGTTTACCGCTTTCTCAGACGGAGCGAAATGCTAAACCGTAAGTTATTTACAAATCTGACAATGTAATAACGTTTGAATGATAATGGCCTGACGTGCGTTGTTTAAGTATTTTACGATCTTTTTTAAAACCAGTCTGCAGTCCGGCATCTAGCAACCAGACTCCAAGAAACGCGTAAGTGAATAATACGTGAACTTTCAGAGCCCGTGTCCGTGTTGATCACTGCGTGAGCCGCTGATAAAAGTTAGGCTTGAGCAGAAATACCTGCTCCTTGGTTGTTTATACCTTTGCCGATTCACTAGAATTCGATGTTAATATGTAATAGGTCCTTCATGAAGCTCTTAGTACAGTGTACGGTTCAGGAGAAACAAAGGAAGTCAGAATTGTTAAATGTTTAAATGGAGTCTGGCGTGATGATCTCCCGGCGCAGAGTTGCTGAGATTGATTTCGCTTTTATGAATAGGTGTGTACAGCTAGAACAGCTGGAGTCTGTTCAATCTTAGCAGATCTTAACTGAACGTCTTCACCCCCAGATTAGACATCACGCTGAACAAATATACTGAAACCATCTTTCAATGAGCCTGATAATTAAACCCTATTTACACAATGTAGTTAATCATTTAATATGGCCTGAGTCAACTGCCGTGGCAATTACTTAATACGTTACAGTTGAATGAAGTCATTGTACAAAATGTACCGTAGCATGTCACTGTGGATGTGCCTTAACGTTGTTGTTATTATTATTCAGCAGCACTGACAGCATCGTAAGTGATTCCACAGCTTCTCTATCTGGTACAAAAGGAGAGAAAGGAGCTGTCCACATCAGGAAAGAGTTGCCACAGTAACTCATCTGTGAGCCACGGAGACCTCCGTATGAAAACATGTCATGCATGCTCTGCCTCACGCTCGGTGCCATCTCATTGGCAATGTAAATGAAAAGGGAATATAAATAAAGAATTGTCTGGTTAATGGCACCGTGGCTGCATACAGAGCGTGGAGGTGAGGTGTTGTTAGAATGAACAATGTACAGATGAGAAAATAACGCCGTCGGATAAAAGAAGGCCAGAACCAAACTGATCCCTCTGTCTCTTGTCAGTGTGTTGGGCGTTCTAGATGAGAGTACATTTACCGTATGGAGGCGGCACGAAAGCCTCCAGGCCAGGGCCAACCTACTGCTTTCACTGTTATCCCCTCACGTTGCGTTTGTTGCAGTGTAACGATCCGCTCAGATGTTTGAGGGAAGCGTGCAGCGGGAGCTACGTGCGGCTCCTCTCTCCGCTGATGAAACCCAGTTAGAATTAAGTCATGCTTAATGCTGCCGCTGTTGCTGCTGGAGCCAGAGGAGGACAAAGTTAGCCCGCTGATCTGCGATCAGCCTTGCCGTTTCCCGTGGCATGGCGGTGCGGTCAGGTGCGTTGACCTCAGACCAGATACCCGGGGACGTGGGTAAACGCTGTGTCACTGCAGGATTATCTCCAGCTGGCCTTCACCCAGATCCAATTGGTGTAAGAGCACGTGAAACATGACAAGTGAAAGGATCTGATGAGGGCTGCGTGTTTTGAGAGGACAAGGAGGATCTCAGGACCGGACAATCTACACAAAGATAAAGCACCGAATGAGTCCTCTTTTCATTGATTTGTCAATCAAAAGAAAATCAATCCACAACTTTTCCGATAATCGATTAATTACTCAAGTAATTCATCATTCAAAGATGCCAAACATTCTCTGATTTATGCTTGTCATTTGTGAGGATTTGCAGCTTTTTCTGAATTAGAAAGTTTTGGACTGTTGGTCGGACCAGACGAGAAACTATCAGTTGATAATCAGCAGCTCAATCGATTTATGCTAATTGTCGCTCGTGATTTCTCTGGTTTGTGCATTTTAAGACTTTGGCTTATTCGTCTAAATCACAAAAAATATATTTTGTATAAAATGTGTTAATAGAAAAGTTTGAATTCAGTTCAGAAAGTCGGGTGTTTCATTGTACTGTAAGCATCCAGCCGTGTCAGTGAGTAGAGTCCTTTCTTATTACTTTATCTGCTAATTCTAATACCGTAGAGCCATATCCATCAAACATCCGATGATACATCTATATAGTGGTACCTCTAGTAGTAATGCACCACAATGTATTAGGGAATTAAGTAGGGGTGGACTCAGGGTTCTGTAGGTACCGTGGTGTTTGGGTCACGGTTTGGTACACATCCGGTAAAATAGCAGTAAAAAAGACTGGTATAGTCTACCATCATACAGGCAGTGATGCTCTACAGCGTTAGTGACTGATCTGCAGTGGGAGGCTGCCTGAACCCCCCGTCCAGTCCGTTTGGGTTTCGACACGTTCTGGTGACACCGTTGTAACTGAAATGTTTGAAGTGAATCCGCAGATGGCCTCGACTTCAGTTTAACCGTTGGCGTAAAGTTTCACGCACTTCGTGGCTTTTTCAACGCGGCTAACAGGACTAACCAACCAGCGTGCCGCGACTCAGCCAGCGCTGACAGCAGTTGTGTGCGTTGCCCAAAGTGTCTGGGTAGAACTCGGGTCCAGAACTTCTGTTTGCAGATGTGCGGCTAGTAGATGCAAACTGTTTGGGTCACATGTCGCGTGTTGAACTGAACGACCCGCAACAAACAAATCACCCACAATGCATGAAACAAATGCAAATGTGAATGTCTGTCATCGTGTTTAATGATGTCATTTCCCTTAAACTCGTTTTAAAAGCAAATAGGGACTGAAGCACAACATTTTGTTTGATAAAAACGTGAATTCTGGTCAACCTGCAGCGAGCTGACAAGTGCTGTTTATGTCATATCTGAGCCGCTTTTGAGTTGATTTCTCACAATAACCTTTTTTTCCACAAAAGTGATCTCCGGATTATATAATGCAAACACTATCAGCTGTTATTGGCTCTGGAATCTAAGTCTACAATTAGTATAATATGAATAATAATGATCATATTAAAAGCAGCATTCAAATGTTGGTTAGTAATACAAAGGTCAATGTTGCTTGGAAGCTTCACCTGTTTTGTACAGCGCTGTGTAGGCTATATGAAAATATTGCCATTTTGTCCAAAGTACTTTGTTTATTCAGCATAATACATAATAGAGTAGTTACAACCTAACAGTGTTCATTTGAGCAGCTTCAGATTTAGTCTTAGTCTCAAAACAAAAATGTTTCATAGTTTTAGTTGAAGTCCACTTTAGTCGAGGAAAAGTCAAAACATTTTAGTCAAAATGTTTTAGTCTCATCAGAACAGTTTATGTAATTGTTTCTATCCAAAAGCAATTTTGTTATTCCACATAGGGTTTCTATCTCATTATATGATTCAGAATGATTCAGCATGCAGCTACTCTGAAACTCGTTAGTGAAGCGTGGGTCAGTGAGTCGCTATGAGAGCCAATCAGCACCGGCTAGCATGCAAACATATCAACCACTCGGATCAGATCCACGAACTTTATGCATTAGAGGAAAACAAGTCAGGAGCTGAGGACAGAGACGGAGTGTGTGTGTGTGTGTGTGTGTGTGTGTGTGTGTGTGTGTGTGTGTGTGTGTGTGTGTGTGTGTGTGTGTGTGTGCGTGCGTGTGAGACGGACAGAGAGATAGATTGAGACAGGGGGAAGAGGAATCGGAAGGTGATGAAAAACGAGTTCTGTCACACTCGGCATCGACTCGGTACTGAAGTATCGACTCTCCTGACAGCTCCAGTTGGTTATGTGTTTTTTTTTAAAAACCAAAGAAACTACTTTGAATATACGTCTGTGTGTGTTTTTCTGTGCATTCCCTTTGGAATATGAACGTTGAACGTCCGGAGGCGGTTTGACAGACTCGCTGGTTTGGGAAAAGACGTCCGCGGGAAAGACAGAAAGGACGGCAGACGAGAGAGACAGAGAGGGAATAGAACAACCTTGTCAGAGAGCGCTGATGGGAAAGGAGAAAGTTCCACCACAGGCTCATTAATGCGTTTCACCTCAGGGCTTTTTAGCTGTTGTCTGTCTGAAGATGTGACCGAGTTCAAACCAGGCCTGTGATCCGCTGTAGCTGCACTGAAGAAGAAGCTTTCAAAGGAATACAGAGATGGTCATCTTACTATAGACAGCTGTGGACACACACATGTTCCACTTTACTGAGTCACAGCTCTTGTCCATTATCATAGGACATACAGTAAGCCAATATCAACATGTGAGCAATGAGCTAACATGGAGCTGACTGACGGGATTGTTTCTGTTTTACATTGAATCCAGTTCAAAGTTCTTGTACAGCAGCTTGTTTTTTAGGCAACATTTCACATTTGTTAAAGATGGAAAAACATGTTTGTCCTCAAAGTAAGGTGTCCCAAAAAAAGAATTGTACTGGTACTAGTGGAGACCACATCTGTCGACAGACGGACAGACAGACGCAGCCCTGTCTCCGCGGTAGTTCCTGCTACACGATGACTCACACACACCCTCGCAAGCTGATGACAATACCGGCGTGCATTTTTCAAAACATTCAAATTCTAGTTTATTTTTGACACTCTGGACCCAACGTTCCTTCTTTATTCTGTAGACGGTGATCACAACATCATCCTCAGGCCCACAAGTTCTGCTTCTATGAACAGAGGCTGCCTTTACTGCACTCTTTTAACAATACCGGTCTGAGACCACTACTGGTACCAGAGCGGTGCAGCAGCGGTGTCACCGGTGCAGAAGCGGCACCCGCTGCAGGATTCCGGTGAGGCGGCAGAGCGGCGGTCCGGCCTTCACTGCCGAATAGAACCGGTCCTGTCCGATCGTCCGCTTTGTGTGCGTCGACATGAAAAGTGTCGTGTCTCCGCTCATCTTTTCTCTCCATGCTTTATAAATGCATAATCTAGACTTGTTCTGTGTATTCATTATTAAAAAAAACACAAACACACACACATACAGCACATGTTAATAGAATGAGACGCTGCTGTCTCAGTTGATTGGAAAGAGATAGACGCGATCGTGTCGTGTTTTTATATAATATTCCGCTTCGATGCACATTTGTCGGTGCTTAACCTTTCAAAAAAATTTGTATTTTCACTGCTCGCACACAAAGGAAGGCTGAACTAACACGTTGAAAGCTTCATCTGAAACCTCCATAGAAGCTGTGAGTGTAGAACACCCGGTCCATGTGTGTGAGGAGGACATATTGACACAAAGGGTATTGGATTAGAATCAATAAAACACGAAAATGAGGGGTAATACTAGATTATGAGTGCATTTTTACAACCCTGTCTGTGGAGGAAGTCTAATGCGCTCAGAGTAACGGTGTGGTTTGTTGTCACTGTTCATATTCAGGTCATCACATGTGGAGGATTGGGGCTTCAATGTTATCACATTTTAGCGGAAAAGCTGAATAATGGAACTCGCTTTAAAAAAGCCAATGTATTTCTTTACGGCACAGGTGTAGCGCTGTGAATGGTGTAGTGCACCATGGGTAATTTGTGCAGATATAAGAGCGCCTTTTTTAGACTGGTAGGAAGAAAAAAAAAAGGCGGCGGTGTTCCTGCCGGGCTGAACGAGCGCGCCGATTGTCAGACGAAGAAGCCGTCTCCTCATCACATAACGCTAGTTTAGAGCCGTGTGTTACTCAAACCCACTTCATGAATGAATGATGGACGGCTGGTCCTGCGCGGCGGTGTGAGAGCGCCTCTCTGGAAAAGACGTGGGGGGGGGGGAACGCACACTGTATCAAATATTAACTATGTTGCTCGGTGCACTGGGGCATACCGGAGGGTTTGTTTGGCCTATCCGTTGCATCTGACCGAGCGAGTGAGTGAGCGGGTGAGCGAGTGAGCGAGCGAGTGGGTGCGCGGAGGAAAACAGCGAACGGCACACAGAATGGATTGGTGTGTGAGGAGGACAATGGTGCGTTTGAGAGAGAAGAGAGGTAATTAAGAGAGGACGATGAACACGATAAGAGTTCCTCTCAGCCGCAGTGACACACATGGAACAGCAGCGTGTGTTTTTTTACCGTCGTCACTACTGAATGTCATCCTCACATAGAGTCCGGTAACTACAGCCCAGGCTTCACCGTGTGGGTCTGTGTACACGCCTCAGTCCTATGGAGCACCGAGGTCCAAGTTCAGAAGGGATATTTATGCTAATTGAAGTACTTTGAGGTTGACATAGCAGAGCACTGTTAGCACGTCGTGAGGTTGACATAGCAGAGCACTGTTAGCACGTCGTGAGGTTGACATAGCAGAGCACTGTTAGCACGTCGTGAGGTTGACATAGCAGAGCACTGTTAGCACGTCGTGAGGTTGACATAGCAGAGCACTGTTAGCACGTCGTCCATGTCTGTTATGTCAGCGCTCTGGAGTAGCTAAGTCACGTTTCATTCAAAAAGCCCAAGATGAGCTGGTTCTGCTCTCACAGATGAATGTATCCGGCTTGTTGGATTGGTCATTTATTCTGTTGAATCATGCTATTATTTTCTTACAAAAATAAAATTGAGGCAGTATATGATTTTTTACATTTTGTGATCGGTGCCAAACAGCATAGGAGTTTCAGTAATGACAGCACACTGATCCTTTTTTAATACCTTTTCTGCTTTCGTTCATTGAACAAAATGAATCATCGACCCAAAAATCGAGAGGAGGCAGTCAGGTAGAATCAAACAAACACAAGCTTTAATAACAGACAACAGGAACCAAAACTGAAGACAAACCAGTAAGACCGACTGGAACAAACGCAGGAACGTAGACGTCAGAACACACACCAGAGAGGGATGCCCCCCCGAAACCCGGTTCTAAAAGGGAACCGGTTCTAAATGAGTAAAAACATTGATGCGCATTGATACGGTTCTGCTGTCGGTACTTTAGAAGTTCCGGAGTGAGATGTCCTCATCTCAAACCTCCTCTCTCTGTCTCTTTGTGCTTTACTCTGACACACACACACACACACACACACACACACACACACACACACACACACTCCGACTCAGGACAGCGTGAGACTCACATCACGGCAGAGAGAAGAAAAAGATCAAGAAAGACTGTTTGTTTACATACAAGAATAATAAAACAATTTTGAATGAATTGTCTTTTTTTCTCACAAAATAATCCAAAAGATAATCGATAAGAGTGCTAGTAACCAGCGACAACGACGGACAGGTCAAACCAAACACGACGCAAGAGGAGAGGCTTTCAAAATAAAGCAGGAAACAGACCAAACAAAACCCCGAGATCACGACACGGTTATCGTCTTTTCATAATCATAAATGATAAACAATAATACCTCTGCTAACCCTGATGTTGTGCTCTGTCTTCCAGAGATGGGCAGTGAGTTGCCAGGCACCGTGGCGATGCCGGGGGCCGTGGGAGGCGGTCCGGTGAGGATGGGAGGAGCGGTGCCGGGCCGGGGGGGCAAGAGGAGATCTGGAGGGTGAGTGTCTTCACCGCTGACCTGCTGTGGAAACATGTCTACAGCAGGCTCTGAAATAACACACTATATATACATATATATATATATATATATATATATGTATATATATTACATACATGTTACCACCAGCACTCATCACTGACATCATATCATTTAGTTTATAGCTTACAAAGCACATTGAAGTGTGCAGCTGGACATTGTATGCACATGTGCACACCCTGCTTGTGGCTAAAATATTTGGCAACATAAATGTCCAGCTGCCACAGCTAACCTGGCTTTCCGAAATACTAGTTCTTTCTAATTAGCTTCTAGCAGCTTGGTTAGAGAGGGAGCATCCTGGTGCAGGTTATTGATTAACCGGTGTGCTGTGTTGTTCAGTGAGCACACTGGTTAATGGGTTAACAGTGTTACTGTTTGATTTAGTTTTCCAGGCATCGTACTAGGAGACAAAAATAGCAGCTTTAAGAAGAAGAAGAAGAAATATTAAAATTATATTAGATATGAACTAAGCCCTTTATACTGCTGAAACCCAGTGGATGTGGGGATTATTTAGGTGTACCGTTGATGTATTCAGGTCCTGGTGCGTAGCGACTGCCCTCTACTGGTAGAAACACGCTATGGCAGTTACATTTTGCCATTGGCAGATCTGGAGCCAGGTGACGGGGATGGAGTAGCTCTCACTCTTTCATTCACGCTGCATTTACATGGAACCAGGCAGACTGTAGACGACAACCTGGAAGTCATTTCAGCGGACGAGAGCGGAACACCAGCTGAGGCGTCGTTAGTTTAAACGGAACTCTCAACATTATGTTTCACAAGGAGAGGTTGTGTCAGTTTGCAATCCAATATTAAGAGAAAGCGGCGTTTCATAGCTGCATGTATCACCAGAATAATGTCTCACAATATTAGCTGCAATGTTTCATTCTTCTTTCATTTTGCTGTATTGCATCAACTATCCAGGAATTCTGTAGAAAAGTACGACACACGTTGTTTTTCTGAGTCACAGCTTCATTCTCCGGTTCATGAGTCATGGGTCAGTGCCAGCTTGTTACAAAGAGAAACAGGATCCGTCTCTTTTCTTTTCATTGAGAACAGACAGCAGTGAAGGTAGCATTTGATCCACTCACAGCTTTTTGGTAAACTCATTTAGGTAAATCATAACACAAATTATACAAAGTTTCATGCATTACAGGGTTGGCACGCTGTGAAAAAAACAGGAAAAGTCATGGAAGTTTTGGAAAAATTAATAAATCCAGAAAGTTATAAGATATTTTCATGGAAGTTTGCTTCTCAAATAGGCCGACCTGTATATTTGGTTCAGTTAGGACAGACTGAGGTAAAATAACACTTTACAGTTGGGTGTTAAGGGATCATCTGCTCATCGTCATTCAAATAATGCCGGCAATGCAATTTTTTCTGTCAACAGGAAGAGAAAGGGCAAAAAAAAAAGCTTCTTAAAGTGTTTCACTTTGGACGCAGAGTTTTCAGGAAAACAAGCTCAAACTCCATAATGAATGGAGCCTCATTTGACTTGTGAATGGCATTTTCTGGTTCTGCATTAGTGTGGAGGAAGCAGCGTACGGGGGCCCTGCGCATGACTCCAGTACGTTGTAAATGGAAATCCTCCGGGGCCAAAGCGATGCATTTAACCCGTGCACAGGCATTAGGCCTACACAAACATGAATAAATAATACAGGACCGGATCCAGGCAATATGCCAAATAAACATGGCACAGGGAGACAACAGGGACTCCTCTCGTCTCTGTCATTGTTGCTTTATTTATGAAGCTGTGTGTGTGTGTGTGTGTGTGTGTGTGTGTGTGTGTGGATGAGCCAGGTTGTAGTTGAGTAAGAGGATCCCAAGACAACAACAGACAAAATAATCCTCTCCATTCCCCCTCATAAAGAAACTGCTGCTGACATGGTGCATCAAGCCATCAGGTAGATCATGCATACGAACTGAGCAGAGACAGGTGTGCGTGTGTGTGTGTGTGTGTGTGTGTGTGTGTGTGTGTGTGTGTGTAACCACAGGAGTGTACTACAAAGCAAGACTAGTGGGTTAGCAGTAAGATAAGCCTAAAGTCAGAGTTTTCAGTGTCACTAAGGGGGCTCTGCTTTAACCTGGTTCGATCGCCATGGTAACTTATGCCGCACATCTAACTTGTTCTGGAGTTTCGCACAGAAGTCGTCCATACGAAGCGTATGGTGGATATCGCGCGCTCACACAGTTGCCAACTTGGCAACTTTCTCTCTGGGCAGAGGTCCAGAAGCCCCAATGTTTATGTCATGGATCACTGCTGGTCTCAAATTGCATCCACATTCTGGCAGCCCCCCCCCCCCCCCCCCCCTAAAAAAACATCTTCTTAGCTGCAGCCAGGTGTGCTGCGTTTCCACCAACCTGCTAACTAATTGAACTGTCAATGACTTGATCTTTGTCGTTTCCAGATCAGTGAAAACTCAGCCCACCTGGCTGCTGAATACAGTCTCAGCGACGCACATAATGCTACGTCTTACTTTTACAATCTGCCCGATCAATACACTCACATGCTGGCGCTGTTTACATTGAGTCCGCTCATGGAAATCAAACATCAAGTCATGTCAGAGAAGCTGTATAGTCTGAACATTAATGCATCAGCAAACAAGTATCATGTAAAGATCTAGAGGAGTAATGTCCACCTGAGCAGAGAATGAAGTCTCTTTGCCCTCTGTGTTGATACCAGAGCTTCTCCTTTAGTGCATGTTAGTGCATGTTAGTGCACGTGAGCGTGTCCCACTGGTTAGCTCACTGCCGCCGCTCTGCACTGCCCTCCTACAGCGTTCAAGCATCCTTGTGGAAGCGTAGCGCCCACCTTCAGGTAAACACTTCTAGCTCTGTCAACGCCGTTGCCGCTGTTTGCACCGTTAGCACAGTTAGCACCATTAGCTATGAGCCGCCGGCAATAGAAACGCTCCCGATCTCGGATCTGGCACCTTTAAAGACGAAGGGAAGTGTCAGGTGGTGCTGTAGGTTTTGCAGCCTACCATGCTGTTACACTGGGATGCTCTTTGAACACATCTGTTAATAATAACCTTCTTTCAGGCATTTACCTCAAAATACCGCAGAACCAAATGATGCTGCGATTCCTTCCTCCATCAGACTTCATTCCAGCTCCTGAGTTGTTTTTCTCAGATGCGTCGATGTCGGCTTTTTAACCACCACGACGCCTCGGCTGACTCCGGTCACAGGTGACTGATTCAAACTGTGTCACAGTGACTGGATCACAGCGGAAGAGGGCAATGAGGGGATGGCGTTGAGATGAGAGCGTTGGCTCTGTAATGCTGAGTCATCAACCGTTGGCCTGATGCACACATCGGTCTGTTGGTTCAATCAGACGCAACGGAACCAGATGAGGAAGAACTCGTCTCCAGCTGTTTACTGCTGTGGATGTACTAGAAGGCGCAGGGATGCAGTCACTAGAGAGCGCTGTCGGCTGGCAGGTCTAACAGAAGTAGTCACTATGGTTCCTGTGCTTGTTTCCCAGAATGGACTTCGATGACGAAGACGGAGAGGGACCCAGCAAATTTTCAAGGTGAGCACGAAGAAAGCAGGAAGCACCGGCCCTGTGTGCGTGTTTGAGAAGCCCTCCACAGAGGAAACTCACTTCCTGTTTCAGGGTATCCGCAGGTGTGGTAAATTAAAGCTGACATGAGCATATTAAAGTATTTCATTGCACTCGGTTCAACAACGGGTTTGCAGCACAGTGTGAACGCAAAGTCACTCCTTCTTTGGGTTTTGACGTTGATCTCAGCATAATGTCAGGTGGTGGCGATGAAAGGCTGTTCAAGAACCCTGCAGATACCCTCTGTTTGTACCGCTGACTGTTGCTCTTCACCTTCCATTCAAAATGTCGTTCTGTCTTTTTTTCTTTTAAAGAGGGACTCGAGTGTTTCTCTGTCACCGCATCTCAACCGACCTCACGTTTCATTTATTTCCCCTTTTTCTCTCTTCTCATGTTGCGTAGAGTGTAACGTCTGTAGGATGTGCATTACAGTAAGTGCTTTATTTGTGAGCCGACAACACAGCAGTGGATTTAACTCTGCTAAGTTGAGTGGTGGCAGTGAGGAGGAGGAGGAGGAGGAGGAGGAGCTGCTCCCTGCTGAACACAGGAGGAACTGCACTCTTGATAATGGACAGTAGCATTACATGTATGATTTATCGGGCTACAAGAAAGCTCCATATTGTCTCCGTGAAGGAGAACGTTAGAAGAAGTGATTGGCTGATTGTCTTCGCCAGGAGCTTATGTTCACTCAGTGTGTGACTCGCAGCGATGCACAGAGAGACGAGGAAGGTCTTTGGGCCGTTTGGGTCTTTTTAGCTAAAGAATGAAGACAGCTGAGACAGGACAGCGTGAAGATAACTTTCTCTACATTCTAGCTTCGGTTCAGTAGACGTCGCGCTGCAATGTAGGGCTGTTTGCCTTTGACATCCTTTTCCAACTAGGGTCCCTGTATGTGAACAGACGGGTGAAAGCGTACTTATACTGCTGGTGGACATTCCCCATCTCGTGGCCTTCCTCAGCAGAAAGCTTTGCTCACATTCAATGAATAAAATCCACACAGAAAGATTTCACCGTGAGGCGTTCAGGTGCTTCTGAGACTCAAACTGCTACTGCTATTCTTTTGCTCCTATGGTCTTGTAGGGCAGCGACTATCAGACAGGTTGAACCAGTTCATCTCAGGTATTTAGACCATGTACCCCCCCAAAATGTCCATTACCCTACTATAATTCTAATAATGATATATAAGCATAATGTGTGTTTGTTCCATGTTGCTGCCTTACTTTTAGATTCAATCAGATTCACAACACGAGGCTCTTTAGTTAGCACAGTTTGTGCACTACTTTAGTGTGTCATGTTCTTCCCATCAGTCTTTGAACCGTCTACTCTCATGCATTAATACGTGACGATCATTGCATGTGAGGAATATAGACAGAGAAGCTGTTGTACCTGTGTGTGTGTGTGTGTGTGTGTGTGTACGTTGTGTTACATGCTGTGTCCTCTCTTCTCTGTAGGTATGATGATGATGATCATGATGATGATGAGATTCCTGGTGGGGATAAGGAGAGATTCGCCAGGTAGGCCTAGGTAGCTGTGGCCACAGAGGATGTTCCCTTCACTCAGGGCTCAACAGACTGCACAGCCTGCACACTACACACCTGTTCTGACCCAAGACAATCGTATTTGTCATGTATGTTGAATATCACATGTCTGGCTACAGATGGTGGGGCAGTACTCCTCTCAACAGGTGTGCAGATGTCAGTACTCAGCGGTACTTTGCTTGATACTGACAATATAATACATCACAGAAAGGAAGCTTCTTCTAAGCAATCATGTGGCAGTCTTGTGGGAACGGCCCACTTTTCAAACTAGGCACAGCGGAGTTGGCGGGAGAGCAGAGCGCGGCCACCGAAAAACGACCGCTGCAAAGAGCTTTACCAGGAAACAAAGACGTCTGGTGTGTCGATGCGTCGACGGCTTAAAGGGGACATATCCTTGGGTTTTTTTTTTGTGGGCTGTCTAGACAGAAAACATGTGATTCAACAAGCCAGTCAGATCTGGCTCCGCTTCCTATGTCACATGCAGGCTCATTAGAATATACCGGCAAAAGTTTCGGGAACTACTTTTGCAAAAGGTGCGCCGTATTTTTCTTACGAGCCAATCAGAGCAGACTGAGCTTAAAGAGACAGGCGCTAAAACGGAGCGTTTCAAACAGAAGAAGAATACAAGTGTATTATTCACACAGCCAGTATGAAAAAAAAAGAAGTTTAAACCCAAAATACAACAGAATCTGAAAATGAGCATGAGCCCCCTTTAAGCCCTTTCTGGACACAAAGTAGATGAGGCAGTCCTAAAAGAAAGAATAATGATGTTTATCCGCAGAAACATCTGTGTCAATAATGACAGGAAATATCATAAACTCAGTTTATCACATCACTAAAACACCCACAGTGTCAAACACCAGCAATCAGACACATCCCCTGAAAGAAACATCGATGGTCTCAGTGAATAGTGTCACTGGTATATCAATGAGTCTGAAGGGGACTTTGTCTCGTCCTGAGAGACATGGGTTTCAGCTCACAAACACACAGTCCCTCCAGCTGTCTGAATCAATTCCTCCTCAGTCAAAGACCTTTCTGGCTGACCTGCGTTGATAAGCAGTCAAAGCAGTTATGCGTCTTCAAATTGAATAGTGAGCAGGTGGCAAGCTATTTTATTCAAACACGCAGCATCAGTCGTTCAACCGAAAGGTTGATCCCAACAATTTATTACAGATTCCAGGCAATATACCGTCACTTGTTAAAAGTGTGATTTAGTGGTAAAATCCTTCCTCCAGCATTTCAGTTTGGACTAAAACAGATGGTAGGTTGAGGGACATCGACGACGTGAGGCGCAGTCAGAGGTCCGGAGAGGAATCATGATCCGATGCACCAGCAGGGCTGGCTAGTGGCTCCCAGTCTGTGCTCTCCAAGTGTCAAACTGCATTTTCTCTGTTTTAGAGAGAACCACAGTGAGATTGAGCGACGCCGGCGCAACAAAATGACCCAATACATCACTGAGCTGTCAGACATGGTCCCTACCTGCAGCGCCCTGGCCCGGAAGCCCGACAAACTGACCATCCTGCGTATGGCCGTCTCCCATATGAAATCCATGAGGGGCACTGGCAACACGTCCACCGATGGGGCCTATAAGCCCTCCTTCCTCACTGAACAGGTACTGTACCGGCAGACCCAGGACATCCTTGGACTGTTTCTTGTTTTATTTCTTGACTACATTGAATCACAGGTGTTTTCAATAATTCAATACTTCAATGTCAAAGAAAAGACTCATTTCTACAAAGTTATTCATGCAAAATACCTGTAGGAATGCTCAGGGCCACCTGGAGAGACACTGATCTCTTAAAACCCGCTCCACGGGGAGCATTGTGGGTAAGCTGTCCAACTTTGCTCAAACCTGCATTACTTATATTGTTACTTTCTTTGCTGTTATTACCTAATGAGAATTGATGACAGAAATCAAACTTTAAGGATTTTCCTTTTCATTGAAATAAATTCAGTGATAAATTACAGCGATAGCCTATGAAAATGATTTGCTCATCTGCAGGCCTATAAACACATGAATAGATAGATATGCTGTCGCCTAAAGCAACATATAAGATAAAAGACCTGCTTTGTCTAGACTGTATCGATCTCCTCCGCTGGACACACACACACACACACACACACACACACACACACACACACACACACACACCCCAGACATCGCTATCCTTCGGAGAAAAAACTCTTAATAATTCATGTTGATGCATAATGAATAATGTGGGATTACTTTTCTTTGTTTCAAATGCTATTTGGGATTTTTGCATGTATGCATATTTATAAAAATACATCAAAAAATCCCTGTGGCATTTGAATACTGACTTGAATGTCGATTACTATGGCAACGGTCAAATCTTCTTCAAAGCAACTAAGAGACTCACGTTCTCGCTGCGTTGGTCTCCGTCCTCATGAAGGCGTCCGGTCACAGACCTGTTCCTGTCTCAGCCGGACCACTTCCTTGGTCTTACTCGACCCCCTTTATCGTTCTGCTTTGACATATGTTCAAACTGCGCTAGCCGCGCGCTAATCAATGCCGTGTGCTACTAGTTCCTAACTATGGCTAGTTAGTGAACAGGGATCCACACTGATTGTTTTTCTACAGCATGGTATTAATCAGCGGTGGAAAGTTAGAATACAAAAATATTTACTGAAAAAAAACGACTTGAGTAGTAAGTAATGAAATAATGATAAAATACACTGACGCGCTCTTTTATTTTTATTTTTTCAGGTGAAGTTAAAGAAGTGAACCTGTATTCACCTGCCATGTATACAGCAGACGATATTTTCCAGTTTGCGATCACTAAACGTGATATTAATATCCCGGTTTATTAAGTTCACCAATAAGTAAAGATTTGTACTGTTATTTTATGAGAGGTAAAAACACATGTTACAGTGTCCCTAAACGTTGCTCACACCAGTATAGATGTCTTATTAGTGGAAGAGGGTAACAGCTAAATGGATTGCTTTGTCGCGTTTTCTGTCGCTATGCATGGTGTTTCTTTAGTCATCCATGCAAAGGAGCACAAGCTCAACCCTCCCTACGCACTCTCAACTGCCCAACAGATTGAGTTGATGTGAACAGACCACCTTCCCTCCTCCTTGTAGTACCGATCCTGAACACTAGTCCTGTGTTTCGTCAGCGCACATGTCTTTGGTGCTATCTGGTGGTGTGTTTATGTCTGTGAGCTCATGTGGCCGTTCTGCTCCCCCGTAGGAACTGAAGCATCTGATCCTGGAGGCGGCGGACGGCTTCCTGTTCGTGGTTGCCGCGGAGACGGGTCGGGTGATATACGTGTCGGACTCGGTGGCGCCGGTGCTGAACCATCCCCAGGCGGAGTGGTTTGGCAGCACTCTGTATGAGCAGGTCCACCCTGACGATGTGGACAAGCTGAGGGAACAGCTCAGCACTTCAGAAAACTCCATGACAGGTAGAGGAAGCGCTCTCGCTACAAATACAGCCGCTGTTGTTCATGATTGGTTTGCAAAGCCCCAGCCCCCGGAAAGCAGCTTCTTAATGTTGGTAGTTACACCTGGGCTTTTCCTGAGCTCCATCACTGACACAGCTGTGACTTCAGACTGCAAATTCACCGCATGTCTAGCGAGGGTCAGTACTGTGATGCCACTGAAAACCAAAAACAGGAAAGAGACTATTCTGGACGTACCTCACAAGCATGCAGCAGGAGAGACAATCTGGTTTTTCACCAGCAGTCCTGAACAAAACCCCAGAAGACCTCAAAACATCTGTAATGGCTTTCATGACCAAACTACCTGCACAGACGGTCAACATCTGGCCCATCGTAGCGATATTTGAGCGAAACAAACAAAAGTACAGCGTTCAACAGACGACCAGTATCCTAGAAAGACACGAAAAACTATTACCGATCCGAAAAATAGCTGATGAAGAAATTCAGTGGGCAGCTTGTACATGGACAGGCAGAGAAACAGGAGCGGCAGTATTAGGAGGAACAATAGTTTCATGCTCTGTTTATAAAAAGAAAGAAGAAAAGGAACACCAAGCTGATGTGGAAGTAAAAACCTAAAGAACGTAACACAACAGAGGAAACCCAGGATGAATAAAGACGATATAAATGATATCTTCCAAAGGGTTAATGTCTATTTATATTAATCAGAAAGAACCCAACATGGACTCATTCCTCAACAGCAACCCCCCGTGTCACAGCTCAGTGCAGTACCAACCATCGTACTAACACAGCAGTCCTAACAGGCTGCTCTTAGCTTGTCATGGAGTCCTATCCTAGTTCAGACTTCCTGTCTTATCTCAAGACATTTCGATCAAAGGTAGACACTCATACAGTAACACACGCTCACTGTTTCAAACAGGCAGGAACCATCTCACCCGCTCTCGCCACTACAACAAACAGTCTTGAATCATTCTCTGACATCTCAGACTACCGTCAAATACAACATGTCCCACATGCTCATGGCGCTCACCAGAGGGCAGCATTGTCTGTTGAACGTCTTCCTCTGCTGGCTCCGCGGCGGTCCTTCCACGGTCCGCTCCAGATGACCCCAGAGTAATCTACATAACACACTAATCCATGTAGAGCTGCGACAGAAGAAAAACACACACACGAGCACACACACGAGCACACACACGAGCACGTACGCAGCCTTTGAAGGCCCGATATTTCTCAAGAGTTTCATTCAGTGGAACTAAAGCACTGTGTCTCCTCCTGCTGCTGCTCTCTGCTTCTACTTCGTTGTGAGCCTGTCGTAGCTCACCGATGTGGAGGATTGAACAACGAGAATCGGACGGAACGCCAGTTGTTGCCGTCTGTAGTTCTTTGTGGGAATTATGAAGAATGATGGGATCCATTTACTGGGATCACGGACACAAACGCGAGATTCTCACCTCGCTCTCAGCAAGCAAGGGGATACGTGTTCTCCCCAAACTTGTTGAGAACAATAGAACCCGTAATGAAGTGAAAGAAAGACTTTCAGAAGGTGTGCTCAGAGAAGAACCTCCATCCGGGTGGGACTGGCTTACTTTAGAATGTCCGTGTGGTGGGATGGAGTGATATTCTGGTTACGGCAGGGACATTTATTTCCATCTTTCTGAAATTCCAAACGCATAAACAGCTCCGGTCCGGCTGAACATCTGGCACATTAGCTCTCACGTTCTCTGGTCGGAGCTTCGTGGTTGCTGGAATGCTTTCCCCACTGCGAGTAGAAGGTCTGTGCAAAAACAACATTCATGTTATGTAATGATAATAATAACTTTATTATACAGCAGATTTTGAACTTCTGATGTGACAATCCTTAAGAGAGAATGGTCAAAGGTCAAAGCAGCGATATATATATATATATATATATATATATATATATATATATATACGTACATATAATGCAACATTCATTCTGAGCAGGATATGAGTACGGTTTTTACTCCCAGCATGCAAAGTCATGCCGGTGGAAAATAGTGTTGAGTGAGAGAGAATGGCATGTGCTTGTTGTTCTTTGGGCTAGTTGTCGAAGATGTGATGCGGTCTGTCGTGTGTTTACCATGCTCCTCAGCCTGCTCTCCTTCATCACCTCCACACATGCAAGATATGTTACGAATTCCATTTCCATCTGGAGAGGCTCAGTCCCGTTCTAACGATGATGGAGACAGGAGATTGCGCCGGTTACAGTTGCAAAAGCCCAGCTTGCGGGGTCTCCCCTCCCTTATCTCAACACGAATGTAGTCCAAACAAACCACTGTAACCGTGTGATCAGGGATCAGGTCAAAATGAGAAATAGTTTGACTAATTGGATTCACTTCAAGTGCCAGTTATGAAGTGATTTCTAATTCTTCTCACGGTGTCAGCGCAGGAAGGTGTTGACAAAATCAAGACTCTGAGGGTCATCGTGACCTCTGTGTAGGAGGAGTGGGCTTCCTCTGGCAGCTCCACTTATCAGCTGTCTCTTTGGGCCTCCACAGGAACGTCTCAATGCCAGTAAATAGGATCGTTTGAGGGAAACAACTCTCACACAAATGGATGTTAGTCACAGTCTGATGAATCAGGCCTATGAGGGACTTCTACTGTAAGTTCATTAAAACACCGCTGTTCTGGAACAGGAACTCCAAAGCTGATGGGACAATGTCAATGTGGCGGTGAGAACCTGCCGCTGCCCACGGCGACCTCTTTTACAGCTGACATGACCGTGACCGTGACGCCAGCTCTGTACATGATCCCCACACAATCATCTTTGTTCATTGTTAGCTAAAAGCACAAATATCTGCCAAACAACAGGTGCAACCCAAAGGCGAAGAGATAAACTATTTTAATCTGAAATCTGGTTGAATTTTCTTCTTTCATAATTGTGTGTTTGGCCTCCTGCTGTGTTAGACAGTGTGATTACATGTCCACAGGTGAAAGGTCACAACTATTGCGCTGTGATCATAGAGTGAACCGGTGAGTCTCAGCCCAGTAGACACATACAGGTCCTCTGCTCATAAGAATACAGGTTATGAGAAGTAACCGGCTCGTTCGTTGTAAATGTATTTACTGGTCTGCCCGTTCATGGAGTTTGAATTTGATCTGCTGTTTGTGTGTCAACAGGGCGGATTCTGGACCTGAAGACCGGAACCGTGAAGAAGGAGGGCCAGCAGTCCTCCATGAGGATGTGCATGGGCTCCCGACGGTCCTTCATCTGCCGCATGAGGTGTGTGTGTGTGTGTGTGTGTGACTGTGTGTTGTTATTTGTGTCGGCTGACTCGGTTTTGACCGACTCAGGCGAACAGCGAGCGGTCCGTCCAGAACTGCAAGTCTTACATCATCTCGTGTTGTTCGATCTCATCCGCTTACAAAACTTCAGAATTTCAGTAATGCAACATTATGAAATGTGTCAGTCCAGTCACATAATTGAATTCCAATAGTATTACACTACTTCTTATTTCACAAACATTTCAGAAGTCTTGGCTTTGGTACGTTTTACAATACCTCATCATCATCTTGGTGCTGCATGCAGAACTTGAGTGTGTGTGTGTGTGTGTGTGTGTGTGTGTGTGTGTGTGCCTGCCTGCCTGCCTGGAACACCCTGGAATGCCGGGGGTAGCATAGCAGTGCAGGTCAGTCTGAGGCCCATCCTGTCCCACTGAGCCGTCCCTCGCTGTCCTCCTCCAGCCTCCGCAGGACATTTCTTGGCTCAGAGACCAGAGCTGTCTGCGAGACACTCGACACCGAGTGGTCGACTCTCTGAACACGGCCAACGTTGCTAATGAGAATATGGATAAATGAGCAAAAAATATGATCAGTCAACAATAGGCAAGACTTGACCAGTCAGATCGGACTTTGTAAATTCTCAGTTGGGTTTGCCCCTAGAGGTCACTCTTTTTCCTCCTCTTGATTTCGATCAAGGCTCAGTAAAATGATCGAGGTGTGTCTAAAATGAAGCACGTTGAAGCGTCTGATATGAGCACACATCTGCTTTGAGACGGTAGATGTGAATCAGTTGGCCTACAGACAAGCTGAAACAGCAGGGGCCGGTGTAACCTGGCAGCCAGTCAGAGCGATGCAGCTCACGCAGTGACAGCCTCTAACCCTTAACAAAGACCTGAGTGGCAGTCTTGTTTCTTTCATTCAGGAGTCCTGCTGAGCTGCTTCCAATTAGCCCCCCCCCCCCACACACACACACACACACACACACACACACACACAACAATCTATGTTGATTGATTGTGGTGTTCAGGCTATTATACCCACAATTAATCATAATATGAAGGCCTGTGTAGAGCTATTAGGGCGAGTCAGAGACACGGGAGGGAAGTAGACGCGAGATTACTAACAGAGGTAAAAAGTAGCAATGTACATATGTGTGTACTCAGAGTACTGGTTCAAAACAAAGCACTTAAACCGTGATAAAGAAGGGGGAGAGATAACTTCATTTTGAGCACATCAATATCGGAATCATCCACCGCAGCGTCCACATAATGTTTTACATTCACAAACTGTAACGTATACATCATTGCTATTATGGAAATATCAATTGTAGCTGCTTTAAGAAAGAACGCGCAACAACAAACGGACATATTTAGCATGTTAGGAGTTTGTGGGGTCCACTCCGACTCTTACACGGACGATAAGTGATGACTGGACGAGGTGTTAATGGCTCTGCTCTAAAAGGAGCCTGTATTGTGTCGTTGGCTTGCACTTGAAGCAATAGAGTTCAAATGTGCTTGACAAGAAAACTCGTGTTCCGTAACAGTGGCTTGTAACGGACAGTTGTGACAGTGTGCACACCCCAGCCCCTTACTGCCAAACAGCAATAACGTGTCATTATTCATTCCAAATGTCATTCCTGCATTTTAAAGGATCAGACGCCACATGAACCTCAAGCAGCGTGACTTTCTACCCCGACTGTCCAGCAGGAATGTTTCTGCTCTCCAGAGGCTGCTGGTTAAATGACTGATGTTTCCATGTGTCATAGATAGCGACACTATTTATATTGTAATAATGATTGCCGTCTGTTGACGTCTTTACAGAGCCAGTTTCTCGCTGAGTGTTTCTTGTTTTCCGTGTGCTCTATGATGTCAGGGTCTCACAGTTTGGCCCATTACTCACTGGCTACAAACTGCATCAAAGCAGCTGTGACTGCCCCGAGGGCCCTCACGAGCTCGGTGTTAGTTTAACCAAATAACACACCTTTCCCATTTTGTTGCTGACGTGCTGGCTGCGGCTTTGTTTTGTCTGGATCTATCGCAAAGGCCCGCCGGTCGCACGAGAGCCTCAGCGTGGCACGCGGTTTAGGAGTTGTTGTCGGATTGGCATGTTCTTCTGTTCCGTTGCTATTCTAGGCTCTACATAATTCAAACAACATGCCGCCGAGACGCCGGGAGAAACTGCAAGCGAACAGTGGAACTGCAACCACCTCTGTGACACATACATAAACACGGCTGAGGAACACAGCACACTTCAGGGAAGCCATTATGAGATCCAGGCCGGCTTATGTAATGTTCAGACACGAGAAAAACACCCTCCGACTGTTTACCGCTGCCCTTAAAGGAAGTTCAGCCGGAGCAATGGCTGCCTCCACTGTTCCAACTGCACTGTCTGACTCGACACACTGAGTGGGGATACCATGTAGTCAGTGCTACAAAAAGGACATATAGTGAGTGTAGTCACGAGGGACGCAATATAGTAAATACAACACAGTATTGAGACGCATCGATCACGTTTTTTCTTGTTGTTGTTTTGTTGTAGCAGCTGATTCAATAGGCTCCCGGCTATTATTTTTCATCACTGTCCTGAAAATCATTTCAACTGTCGGTGTAAAGCGTCACAAATTCTAAATGCTATCTTTTTACTTTGTTAAAGTCATCTATAGTGGTTATTTTCATCAAAAAAATAGCTCAATTCAAAAGATTAAGATAATTTTACTGACTAAAAAAAAAAATCTTTTGATGTATTCTCAGCTGCTTAGAGCTAGTTAAACAGCTCATAATTCATCTCTAATATGTTTTATATTACTGTGAAACATCTCCTCCAAACAGCTGGATTTATTCGGTTAATAAAGATAACATCGAACGCATCATAATAACGTCCGTCACACCACTAGTAGTCTCTCACTCATGCTTCAGGCGACTGCCACCACTACAATGTCTGGTAAACTGAAAAAAATGACTGGCCAAAATATATATTTTTTGAACTGCATGAGATTCAGTATCATTAACAATAACAAGCCGGTCCTGTTTGTGGCGCTCATGTGTAGCGAGGCCGTCATGAGAAGCCTGTGAACTGCATGTCGACCTGTCTTGATCTGCTGCAGCACTGTGCTGACACACACTTGGCGACTCTCTTCGTGGTTAATGTGAAGTTGTCCTCTGTCCAACTGGTAGTGGAGTCGGTAGCCAGATGAAGTAAACATACTGCTTATGATAGTAAACTGAATATCTTTGGGATTCATTCATTTCATTGAGCCACATTGGGTCCTCGAAAATCGGAAAAAACCCAATGAAAACAAAAGCTAGCGGCTTGCAGCTAACGGTGCTACTCTTCCACGACGATGCCTTGGGGTCGGGGCGGCGTCATCAGCTGTTACCGCCGCATGAGAGCTAACCAGTGGGCATGCTCACATGCACTGACATGCACTGACATGCACAGAGAAGCTCTGACAAGAACACACACAGAAGGAGACGTCATGCTCTGCTCAGGTCTACATATAGGCAATAGTTGTTGGATGGTATATTCATGTTTTAAGTAGCATATATAGAACCTTTAAACTTGCTTTGACTTGAATCGGACCAAACTGAGTCAACAAAGTCCAGCTGGTGGTGATCAAAGTGTTGTGTGGTGACTTTTCCCCCCCTCACATGACACTCACACTGAGCTGCTTTCCTTCCACTCTACAAACTTGTAAAAGAAGGTTCTGTATATTTATCCGACTTCCCGCCATGCTGCTCGGATTCATTATTCACACAACTGTGGTGAAGTACCAACACTGTATTTGTCCATAAAGAGGGGACGGTGATTAGCAGCCACTAACTGGCGTCACGTACCACTGGAATGTAACGTATGCCTTTGTCTTTGTTTCTTGCTTGTGTGCAGGTGCGGTACTGCTCCTCTGGATCACATCTCCCTAAACCGCCTGTCTAACATGAGGAAGAGATACAGGTACAGCGACTTCCTCTCTAATCCTCTGTAATTACTTTCTGCCGGACTCTTCCCTCTCTGGAGGACATGCTCCCGCCAGTTGTCCAAATCCTCTTCCAGTGTGACTGGGAGTTGACAGGCGTCAGATGAAATCATATGTGATTGTAAAGATTCAGATAGTCTCCGGGTTAGTCTAAAGATTAACTGTCCAGCTGCTAAGATCCAGATGAGCTGAGAGCCGTGGATGAAGAGGTTGACATCATCTGGGTCACCTTCAGTTATTACCCACGCTCACAGCGCAGACCGAATACAAGAAGTGGACCAAATCACAGGGACCTCACTGACTTGTGGATTACTGTTTTGAAGGCTCGAGTTTGACATTTTAGCCGTCGCCATCTTGTCTTTCTGCTACCAGAAGGGACGCTAGAGGGCGGAGCTACGTACAACTAAACGCTGAATAAGATATTTTGAGGACCACAGTGTTACAACTAACCGAATGAAAGAGTTAAAGTTGAAAAACAGAAATACAGACAACGCCGCGGTAGTCCTGTCAATCACAAGATAGCCCCGCCCTAAAGCATACTCTGCTTCGCGGTCTGTTTGACTCTAAATGGGTCCCCTGATGCCCCCTGATGGCCATTAGAGAGAATGCAGGTTTAAAGCGCTCCAGCATTAGCTGTTCACTTTTCAGAACAGGAGGCTGCCGCCTGGCTCACAGCAATTAAGCTTTACAATCAGCTTGAAAGGGTCAACATCGAGCCTAGGGTTTTGTCCCTCAGGCGGCGTCAAGCTGTCAAAGTCGTCTGATTGGTGCAGATTTTAAGGGTCGTGTGCAGCATCACAGGAAGATCTGCATACAGTGTTCAAGGCTTTGGAAAAGAACTGTTCTCTCTATACATGTTGTTTGGTAAATGAAATGAATCGGCCTGTTTTCAGGTATTGTCGAAAATGTAATCCTAGCATTGTCCTAAGAAGATGCTACCATTTGTATGTAATGATAATCAACTCTGTCATAATATCATATTGTATTATTTGTTATTTAGATATAAATGTGTATAGCTGCAGCATTAACTATGTGCGTACATAATATATAGAGATGTATGTATGCAGTGTTTGTTTACTAAAGCCAATACTTCAAGCAGTCTGATTATGACATGTCTGAGGGAGCCTGTATTGTTGTGGAGTCCTTCCACAGCTGTGTCTGGGTACCTAACACGCTGCTATGTCTGTCTCTGTGTGTGTGCGTGCGTGTGTGTGTGTGTGTGTGTGTGTGTGTGTGTGTGTGTGTGTGTGTGTGTGTGTGTGTGTGTGATGGACAGGAATGGCCTTGGACCCTCAAAAGAAGGAGAGGCTCAGTACTCTGTGGTGCATTGCACTGGCTACATCAAAGCCTGGCCCCCTGCAGGTGAACAAACACACACACTCATACACTTCCTGAAGCTCTGGTCTCTGTCCCTGTTTAACCCAAACTTCACCTCGCTGCATGAGTCCCTGCTCAGAGTGTAGCCTGGTCTAACCTAAAGCAGCTGTGCGCAGCTCTGGATCAGGACCTGGATTCAACCACAGTTCCATAACAGCCCGTGTGGTTCTTGTACGCCGTCCAGTGCAGCCGCAGCATTCGGAGCAGCTTTGTTGAAAGTCTGGTGTTTTGATGTGAGACTCTGCTCCATCCCATGAGCCTGTGCTCACATTTATATTGCAAAGCAAACATTTCATATCTTTCTCTCACTGCTGGAGTGTTTTTCGCAGTATGTTTTGTGGCTGACCAAATTCCCTACTGACAGTACAGGTGTTTGCTGTAACAACAAGCCTGTCTGTGGAGTGTGTGTCCCCCCCCCCCCCCCCTACAAGGGGCTTCATGTGAGCCAGGTGTTCCTCTGGCTCTCCTTTCTGCTCCACTCTCTTTACACTCAGGAGATAGAGTCATACAACTCAGCATACCTGCAGCTTGAGCTTTTTGCATTCACGCCGCCTCTAAATATCACCTTCGAGCAGCATTCCTCACATTTGTGATGGAGCTAAACAGGAGTGGATGTTGCTGCTCTTCTCAGCTCACGTATTGTGGTCCGGTCCACACCGTGAAATGATGTCGTAAGTTACCCAGTCAAAAAGCTATCCCTGGAGTACCAAACACTCAGCCCTGCAGGTTTGAAACGTGGCGTAAAAGCAGCTGTGGTCAGGCAGAATACACATCTGTTACAGTACATTCCAACAAGAACTGTACGCAGTCCAACCGCTGTATTGTATGCTGCACACCTGCAAACACAATGCCATACATGTTGGAGAAGCAGCAGTGAGGGGTTCAGTTTTTCGTGCAGGAAAAAGATCCTCCAGGATTTGTCCCAAATCTGTAGAAAAGAATTTTAAAGAATCTAATAATCACAAGTATTTTATTGAACTTTCAGTATAACTGTAATATCCTGTGGATCTGAGGCACACCAGACCTCAGATGCACTCTCTGACCGCACTATGCGCCGTTTACAGAGACAGGGATCGGAATGCACCCCTTGGGTCTCAAAGCAGGTGTGGAGAAGGCTGAAGTGTTAAAGTAGATGACGGAACAGAAACAACATGAAGTGACACGCGACTAAATGGCCTCTTAGGACTTCCAGGTGACACTGGAGTATTCCTCAGGTATAACACGCTCCATGTGTCTTTTGAAATCATTGACACATGGTTTGCTTTCGTGCACTAAAAATACTTCTTGGAATGTTCTGGCAACAATACTTCACGCAAGCAGTCATCAGGCGAGACACGCGCGCTCATAAATTGCAGATGGATAACAGATAGGGCGCGCATTGAGGACCTGAACAGATGCTGCTGACTGATCTGTTAGAGGAGAGGAATGTAGCCACGAGTGAGGACAGAATCACCGATCTGTTTTTATGTGGAGAAGAGCCGATGGAGGCTCATCCCTCTCAACTTTGTGGTAACGTGTTATTGTTAACTGGAAGGAATTCCTGTCTGCCCTGTGATTACTGCATATTAAACAGCATGACGGCCAATCTGGATGTGATTACAGACCTTTTATATGTTTTGGTAGACTCTTCCTCCCCCCTGGCCTTAGTATGGGCTGTGGATGTGGTGTATCTGGGATGATCCAGAGAAGGATTAGAAAGTGGGTTTTCTAAGCTCATTGTAAAATGCAGTATGATCAGTGGATCCGATCCCTTTTTTGTTATGATATTGGAAATCTGACCCAATATTTACATTAAACTAAATGCTGATTAAATACGTATCTGACACATTGAAATAACAGCTGTAGCCGAATAAATCTGGCGGAGCTTATTTTTCACAAGCTACTTGACCAAATACTGAAGGTTCTGAATCCAATCTATAGAATCAATAACTAGTTTGATTTTGGCCTGTCGTCAAGTTACCCACAGAATCAACATTAGTAAGCAACAGCTGATACAACCTGTCGCCAGCAACGTTTGTGAGACGGTTAAAGGGACTAAACCGTCGAGTTCAGTTTGTGTCACGTCTGCCAAATCAGTTTCAGCTGTAACAGTCCTGCACTATCCAACACCTCACAGAAGACGACAAGTTACCTTCTGTCAACACTAAATAGACCATCACATCAGAGAACACTTCCCAATTAGTGGAAACAGAGCCAAACATGCCTAAAAGCCTGCATCTGCACCAGGAAGTAAAGAAAGTAACATTTAGAGCAATTAGAGACATTTATAAGAGCTGACGGCAAGACCCAAGGCCGTCACCATGGAGACAACATTGGGGGGGGACCAGATCTGTCGGGGGGGGGGGGGGGGGGGACAGCAACATGTCATGTTGCAAATTATGTAAAGGTCCATTTGAAGTTGGATTGGTGGTGCCAGACAAAGAAACATCCATGATTTCTGTTTCTGAAATCAGTTTTTACATCAGATTTTCAAAAAATATTTCACAATGCCAATATTTATGCCGTCAGCGACAGCGGTGGCCAGGGGCTGTACGTACCCACATCTGTCCCATTCTCAGGAACATCTGGAGGGAATTTCTTCAAATTTAGCAAAAACGTCCACTGGATTCAAGGATGAACTGACCAGGTTGGCCAGAGGTCAAAGGTCACTGTGACCTCACGAAACATGTTTGTGGCCATTACTCAAGAATGAATATGGTAGTCATGGTCATTTCACACAAATGTCTAATAGGATAAAATGTTTACATCCAGTCATGGATGTAAACTGTTACTTGAGTGGTTAGTGGAGGCAAACAACACAAGGCGGTAATTCTAGTTTTTACTTAATAATAGCGATCATATCCCATATGATTATGTGCTTTAATGTGTGCCTAAGGCGAGGCCGGCAGCCGCCCTCACGAGTAGAAAATGCAACATGATCGTGATTTTTGATAAGAAAACGTGAGCGTTGTCGGTCAGTGACCGGGCAGCTGGAGTGAAAACGGCTACTGTGACAAACTCATATGACTTCATATTTAATTGAACACAAAACAAGAAAAGTTATTTTGGTAGATGTGCCATCAAAATGGAATTGATATGTCTGTTTGTGTCTTTGACTGCCTTGCCCTTCTCTTTTACTGAATTATTTGTAGACAGAGTGGAACAAGTTATGAATATTTGTTTTAATGAAATGTGTCAGTGCATTGTGGAAACTATCGTTCAGTTGGGAGGCTTAATGGTAAAAACATGACTTATAAATCATCGTAGAGGAGCAGTGGCTTTGTCAGCCGGCAGATTACCTCTCACTGCTGCAAAGTTCAAGCAGCAAATGGAAAATGAAGTGCTTCGACTCTTTTGAGAAACGTCTGTTTTGCTTTGTGTTTCCATCAGGTATGACTATACCAGAAGAAGACACGGAGGCCGGTCAGACTGGAAAATACTGCCTAGTGGCCATCGGAAGACTGCAGGTGTGTGTTGCGGCACAGTCAATTGAACCACTTTGATTCCGCTGAAGAAATGTGGAAAGTATAATAGCTGTGTGTGTGTGTGTGTGTGTGTGTGTGTGTGTGTGTGTGTGTGTGTGTGTGTGTGTGTGTGTTTGTGTGCTTTACCCAAGCAGCAACCTCCGGTTCTGAAAACCCGCCGATTCTGATTTTCTTTCAAAGAACTATTTGAGAGGAAGGCTCCAGACTAAAAAAAATGTTCACCACCGTCCCGAAAAATACTTTTAACCGTCCCTCAGTCAGTGTAGACTGTCAAAAATTCTTAATGTCATCTTTTTCAATTGTTATCGTCATCTACAGTGGTTCTTTGCATAAAAATACGCAATTCAAATGATAAGGAAATAAAATAAAAATGAAAAAGCTGCTTAGAGCGGGTGTTAGGAAGATAAACAGGTCATAATTCAAATCTAATATTGCTATGAAAACATCTCCTTCAAACAACTGGATTTATTCAAGTTTCTCAAAAAGAAAAGACGAGAACACATGATAACGTTATACTTTTATTTAATTTTATTGTACAGCTTGAACGCATCATAATTTAAGTCAATGTAACCTCTGTTAACTGTTTAACTCTGTACTGTCATTGTGAATCCTCTGAGCAGCATGATGGGAATGAATTACATTATACTAAGTGTCTGATTAAGTTTGTTGTTCCAAATGGTTTTCAGGTTGTTCCTCAACAGCTTATTTTGGACTTGCTTTTGGGTTTGAAATTCTGAGCTGTGTGCAGACGTAGCACTATCTTTCGTCAGAGGCACATGACCAGTGTCTCAGCTGAAAGCCGTCTGGTTTTGTTTGGCGGCCGGTCAATGGGTGCATCTCCAATGAATATGTCTGTATCTTCCCTCAGGTGACCAGCTCTCCAGTCTCCATGGATATGAACGGCCTGTCTGTGCCCACAGAGTTCCTGTCACGTCACAACTCGGATGGTGTCATCACTTTCGTGGACCCACGCTGCATCAACGTCATTGGTTATCAGCCTCAGGTTAGCTAAGAGGATTAAAGGGACTGATAATGTCATGGAAATACATAATAGAGGCAGGAGTGTTGTCTGTTTTAACTTTCATGCAAGGCGAAAATTCCAACGGATTCATATCAACTATAAGTTGCCAAAATTGACCTTTCATAAGCGTTTAATACGTTTTCCCCTATTAAAGTGGGATATCATTTTTTTATTTCAACTGCAAAGAGAGCTGAGATTTGAAACAGGCTTTCATAAAAATATGTTGTAAATTCCTGATCTTTAAGGTTTATTCATAAATCTTTGATCATATTCCAGTAGGAACCCTCCTTTTTTTCTGATCTGCTCCTGGTATAATTTTCTGTTGACACATTCATTCATTGAATGTGTTTATGTTGAATAAGTATTGTTTATTTCAATGAGTATTGTTTAATTGGATGAGAGTCGCTTAATATTGAGAAGTGTTTCCCCTACTATTATATTAGGGGGGCGCCCTATATAACGCCAGATCACAACAGAAGTCATTTAATGTTCCCTTTCCTATAGAACAGGTTATTGTTCTTTTATTAAACAAACTAAATAGTCTTATGTTATTTATCTTATTTACAGACGGCATGTCATTTCTGTCTCTACATGGTCGCGCGTTTACAATTCTCCTCTGCTCTCTGTATCGCACACGGCGGAATTCTGACCCCGAGAATCATTTAATTGGATGAGAATTGTTTCATTAGATGAGAATTGTTTCATTGAATGAGGATTGTTTGATTAGATGAGGATTGTTTGATTAGATGAGGATTGTTTGATTAGATGAGGATCGTTTCATTAGATGAGGATTGTTTCATTAGATGAGGATTGTTTGATTAGATGAGGATTGTTTCATTGGATGAGGATTGTTTCATTGAATGAGGATTGTTTGATTAGATGAGGATTGTTTCATTAGATGAGGATTATTTGATTAGATGAGGATTGTTTGATTAGATGAGGATCGTTTCATTAGATGAGGATTGTTTCATTAGATGAGGATTGTTTCATTAGATGAGGATTGTTTCATTGGATGAGGATTGTTTGATTAGATGAGGATTGTTTCATTGGATGAGGATTGTTTCATTGGATGAGGATTGTTTGATTAGATGAGGATTGTTTCATTGGATGAGGATTGTTTCATTAGATGAGGATTGTTTCATTAGATGAGGATCGTTTGATTAGATGAGGATCGTTTCATTAGATGAGGATTGTTTCATTGGATGAGGATTGTTTCATTAGATGAGGATTGTTTCATTGGATGAGGATTGTTTGATTAGATGAGGATTGTTTCATTGGATGAGGATTGTTTCATTGGATGAGGATTGTTTCATTAGATGAGGATTGTTTCATTGGATGAGGATTGTTTCATTAGATGAGGATTGTTTGATTAGATGAGGATTGTTTCATTAGATGAGGATTGTTTCATTGGATGAGGATTGTTTCATTAGATGAGGATTGTTTCATTGGATGAGGATTGTTTCATTAGATGAGGATTGTTTCATTAGATGAGGATTGTTTCATTGGATGAGGATTGTTTCATTAGATGAGGATTGTTTCATTGGATGAGGATTGTTTCATTGGATGAGGATTGTTTCATTAGATTGTTTCATTGGATGAGGATTGTTTCATTAGATGAGGATTGTTTCATTGGATGAGGATTGTTTCATTAGATTGTTTCATTGGATGAGGATTGTTTCATTAGATGAGGATTGTTTCATTAGATGAGGATTGTTTCATTAGATGAGGATTGTTTCATTGGATGAGGATTGTTTCATTAGATTGTTTCATTAGATGAGGATTGTTTCATTGGATGAGGATTGTTGCATTAGATGAGGATTGTTTCATTGGATGAGGATTGTTTCATTGGATGAGGATTGTTTCATTAGATGAGGATTGTTTCATTAGATTGTTTCATTAGATGAGGATTGTTTCATTAGATGAGGATTGTTTCATTGGATGAGGATTGTTTCATTGGATGAGGATTGTTTCATTGGATGAGGATTGTTTCATTGGATGAGGATTGTTTGATTAGATGAGGATTGTTTGATTAGATGAGGATCGTTTCATTAGATGAGGATTGTTTCATTAGATGAGGATTGTTTGATTAGATGAGGATTGTTTCATTGGATGAGGATTGTTTCATTGAATGAGGATTGTTTGATTAGATGAGGATTGTTTGATTAGATGAGGATTATTTGATTAGATGAGGATTGTTTGATTAGATGAGGATCGTTTCATTAGATGAGGATTGTTTCATTAGATGAGGATTGTTTCATTAGATGAGGATTGTTTCATTGGATGAGGATTGTTTGATTAGATGAGGATTGTTTCATTGGATGAGGATTGTTTCATTGGATGAGGATTGTTTGATTAGATGAGGATTGTTTCATTGGATGAGGATTGTTTCATTAGATGAGGATTGTTTCATTAGATGAGGATCGTTTGATTAGATGAGGATCGTTTCATTAGATGAGGATTGTTTCATTGGATGAGGATTGTTTCATTAGATGAGGATTGTTTCATTGGATGAGGATTGTTTGATTAGATGAGGATTGTTTCATTGGATGAGGATTGTTTCATTGGATGAGGATTGTTTCATTAGATGAGGATTGTTTCATTGGATGAGGATTGTTTCATTAGATGAGGATTGTTTGATTAGATGAGGATTGTTTCATTAGATGAGGATTGTTTCATTGGATGAGGATTGTTTCATTAGATGAGGATTGTTTCATTGGATGAGGATTGTTTCATTAGATGAGGATTGTTTCATTAGATGAGGATTGTTTCATTGGATGAGGATTGTTTCATTAGATGAGGATTGTTTCATTGGATGAGGATTGTTTCATTGGATGAGGATTGTTTCATTAGATTGTTTCATTGGATGAGGATTGTTTCATTAGATGAGGATTGTTTCATTGGATGAGGATTGTTTCATTAGATTGTTTCATTGGATGAGGATTGTTTCATTAGATGAGGATTGTTTCATTAGATGAGGATTGTTTCATTAGATGAGGATTGTTTCATTGGATGAGGATTGTTTCATTAGATTGTTTCATTAGATGAGGATTGTTTCATTGGATGAGGATTGTTGCATTAGATGAGGATTGTTTCATTGGATGAGGATTGTTTCATTGGATGAGGATTGTTTCATTAGATGAGGATTGTTTCATTAGATTGTTTCATTAGATGAGGATTGTTTCATTAGATGAGGATTGTTTCATTGGATGAGGATTGTTTCATTGGATGAGGATTGTTTCATTGGATGAGGATTGTTTCATTGGATGAGGATTGTTTCATTAGATGAGGATTGTTTCATTAGATGAGGATTGTTTCATTGGATGAGGATTGTTTCATTAGATTGTTTCATTGGATGAGGATTGTTTCATTAGATGAGGATTGTTTCATTGGATGAGGATTGTTTCATTAGATTGTTTCATTGGATGAGGATTGTTTCATTAGATGAGGATTGTTTCATTGGATGAGGATTGTTTCATTAGATGAGGATTGTTTCATTGGATGAGGATTGTTTCATTAGATTGTTTCATTGGATGAGGATTGTTTCATTAGATGAGGATTGTTTCATTAGATGAGGATTGTTTCTTTGGATGAGGATTGTTTCATTGGATGAGGATTGTTGCATTAGATTGTTTCATTGGATGAGGATTGTTTCATTAGATGAGGATTGTTTCATTGGATGAGGATTGTTGCATTAGATGAGGATTGTTTCATTAGATGAGGATTGTTTCATTGGATGACGATTGTTTCATTAGCAGTGATGGAATGAACAGCGAAGTATAATCGTTAGGAATTCATTTGTGAATTAACATCATATTGTTTTGAGAACAAAAACCTGAAAGAGTGATGAGTATGACATGACTGTTGCATTGATATAATTATTACTTTACATATTTGCACTTTGTTAAATTTATCACGTGAGCTATCAGAGTCATTATCAGTCATTTATTAGCAGCCAACCTTAGTTGCTCTTGCCCATATTGTCTGCTACTATTTCTATACAGGATTCTTTTCAGTTTGTTAATTATAGTAACATGACAATGAAATGTGATCCGACTAGTTTTCATAAAATGCTGCTTAGACCAAAAAGATAAAGAAAATATATAAGAAAAGTGGTTGGCTCTCCGACATGACCACCTGCCAGTTTTTAAAGTCTTCATATCTGAATTACTAACACCTCTAACTCACTACGGATCTGCTGCATTACCGTAGTCACGATACGGCCTTAGATGTACTACTCCTGTTCTGCATATGGAACACATTCTATGACTTAGCAGTGGTTTGCATGATCCGTTATGTTACTGTTTGACAGTGGAAATAAGCAGACCAGAATTAGAAACATTTGCTGCCTGCACTGGTTTGTGAAACACATTCCTGTGGCCAGTCAGCCTGTTCCTATTGTTGCTTCTCCCTCTACTCAACAATCACTGAATCCCGGATGACATTATTTTTCATAACAAATAGATTGCGTTTGGAAAATATACGTCACATGTCTCCTGCAGACCCTTTGTTGTCTTTTACTGTGACACATTTATTACTTTTCAAATGACACATCTGGCATTTAATTAACATCTGCAATTGCCTCTCACCTTCGAGGAAAAGGTTGGCATTCAGTGTTTGAATCACTTTCTCACCTCAACAAACCTGCGTTTGATATATTGATGAACGTTTCATTGAGTTCCTAAATCAGAGGGAAATATAGAAATACTGAGTTGGAACTCATGTTGTTGTTAATTTAGCTTAAAAACACATTCAGATCAAATCACCTGTTGTCATCACTAATGTGTGGCTGCAGTTGTACTCCTGCCTCAGGAGTTATTCAGCATGTCCTCTAAGACCTAAGACCTGGTGGTAAATACCAGTGTATTTCATTGAAAATAACAATATGTGGACATTGCATTCCTATAATGCAATGTACGGTATTTCTTTTCTGTGAACCTATTTGGTTCAACAAATATTGAATGAGGATAAACTCCTGTCAGCTGATTTTATCCTGTCTTGTAGGACTTGCTGGGGAAAGATATTCTGGAGTTCTGCCATCCTGAGGACCAGAGTCACTTGAGAGAAAGTTTCCAACAGGTAGGACGGGTCTGTAGCTGTTCATTGGACCTAAAGGTTTCTTTTTTCAGTCAGGTGAAAATATCATGGGGAGGTCATTGGGTTAAAACTTGAGAAACAGTATGAGAAAAGAAAATAATTACAAAGCCAACAGAAATGTATTGGCTACACACCTACCAAACCTGTAAGTAAGTAATCAAAAGTTATTTTAGAGCACTTTTCAAAAACCAGGGTCAGCATTTTGACTGATGCCACACACTCCTAGCTCGTAATACTTCAAATATATAAATATTACAATACATAGGCTCAATCACTGTTGCGTTACCTCATAGCGACATTTATTGAAATGAGATTCTCTGAGCTTGAGAAGGAGCTTGTCTCTTGGCAGACTTGCTAGCATCCATATAACATTGTTCAGTTTGGTTCGACAGGAGTGCTGGCAGGCTGAATGATTGGGTCCAAGTGATTATTCTGTTTGCTTATGTCTGCCAGTATTTAGCCTTCTCAATCACCGATAGAGTTGATTCTGATCACAAGTGAGTCTACTGCAACTCTGTTACACGTCACATGACATTGTGTAATACTGACAACTTGTTTAAAGTGAGTCATTCTATGATTTATCTGATTTATTTCACCAGGTTTAGGTATTCACAGAGAGCGGGAAGTTCTCCGTATCTGTGGTCATTGCTGCTACTCTTTTCATGTCCAGATCCTGCTGGCTAGTTAACGCTTGTTAAAACAGTAGGATGAATCAGTGGCGTTCCTCCCTCTGCAGGTGGTGAAGTTGAAGGGTCAGGTTCTGTCTGTGATGTATCGTTTCCGAATGAAGAACAGAGAGTGGATGCTGATCCGAACCAGCAGCTTCACCTTCCAGAACCCGTACTCCGATGAGATAGAGTACATCATCTGCACCAACACCAACGTCAAGTAGGTTCCTCACACACACACACACACACACACACACACACACACACACATGCCATTTAAACCAGCCTAAATCTGACCAAAATGTCAGATTTAAAAAAGGAAAGACAGCAAGGCACAAAGTAGTAAAGACACAAATACAACTCAATCAGGCATTCATAAAGGATTTATTATATTGAATATTTTATTCTGCCATTAATATTAAAAGCACAATAACCAAATAGATCCACACACAGAAGATGGGACCATCATTTTCGTATTTAAAGACATTCTTTGAGAAACGGTTTTTGGATTTGTTAAAGACTGTACAGTACAATAAGCTGGATTGGCAGTGCCTCTTGTTGCCTGTTGCTTTGTTACTGATAAGGTGAACACAGCGAAACTAAACTATATAGAATCAGTCACGGTCTCTTGCTCTGTTAAAAACCATGTAAAGAAACAAGACGCGTATTAAAAGCATTATAAAGAAACAAAGGTTGAATATCAAGCTTTTTAAAACTTCCTGTTTCAGAAGCATTTAAAAGTGAATTTGCCTTCTTTGTATAATCTCTGGACATGTACATAGTGCTTTTTATCAGTGGACATCTTTTGTTCGCCGGCCGTGATTACGTCATCTTCTGGTGCGCGCCCCTCGCTCAGGCTTCACTTGGGCGAGTATAAACACAGCTTTAATGTGGACACTGATCAAGAGGCTTACGCACTCACTACACGTCGTATTTCTGGTCAGTGTGCCTCAGTTCTGGTAACTGGTAGCATTCCACGTCCTGCTTCTCCTGCAACTAGAATGTAAACAGACAGCTAATAGCTTTCAATCCCATTTACGTAGGTGTGTTTATGCATATTACAGGCATAATTCACTGCCAACGGCTCCCTCAGGAGAGCATTAACAGAATATGTCTTCGATTTATGAGGTCAGTGAAAAAGAAATGGATCTGGTTTATCAGAATACCACAGAGTTCAGAGGCGCTTCCCTCACAGCATGATGAATACTTGTGTGTCGCCCGTGTATATGTGAGAACATAGATATATGATACGTTCATGTGGGAACGCAGCAGGCAATTTCCTTCTGCTTAGGAGAGAGTGTACTCCGAGTGTATTAATGGACTGCATGTTGACTGAAAGAGCAGCTGAGATATGATGTGTAGAAACGCATAAACATTTGGGTCTTATTATGTCTTCTTTCTTCTTCCTTACAAGCAGGGGTGAGGGAATTGTATGAATATGGGGAGCACGAGTTTTGATATCGTAATACAATATCTTTATTGAAGATTTCAGGGCCTATTTCCTATTGTTTTGTGGTGCCTTAAACAATGACATAACCTACAGTTTGTCAAAATTATATTTACTGAAACAAAATGTTGAATTTGGGGTAATCTAACAGTATGAGATATAGACATAATGATATGTTTTTTGAACATTAATGCATGTCAACATGTTCTAGTAACCCAAAAAAATGAGTATGAACCTAAAAAAATGAGCATGGTATTTAATAGTAAAAACTGAACGAGAGAAGAAAAAATAGGAAACTTTCAACTGATTCACAAAACTTGTGCGCACCAATGATTTGTTGTTACGCATGTGAAAAACGTATCAATCAGGATTATTCTTCAGTCTGATAGTGGCAGGTAAGCAGATGAATGATTAATTCACTCAACAGCCTTTGTTATTGTCTACATGATATATATATATATATATATATATATATATATATATATATATATATATACTGTTTTTGTTCATAGAGTCGTGATAAGTTCTTCTCAGTCATTCTTCTCACAACCAAATACTCTCTTTATGAATAATAACAATATACTTGGTAAATTGTGTGAAGTCACATTTGCTGTAATATAATTATAATATTTTCTATGTTTCCCTTAATCGCCCGGTCATTGTTCAGAACCGCCATCTGGTCATTTTAGTGGGAAATGTTGTCATTTCTCTACAGCGCTTTGCTTATTTCCGATCGTTAATGAATTCACCACCAGGGAGGGCTTCCTGCACGTTCCATGTTAACAGCATCTTCACAGGAGTGCATTTCCTCTTGCTAGCACAACCGCCACTTTAACTGCTCCTCAGTGTCGTCGCTAGCCTGTTAAATGTCTCCTTCTGCCTTTGTCAGAAATGGAAAGCCTCGGTTGACAACTGGACGTGAGGCCTCATTTCCAGCTGGCTTTGCTGAGAGTAATGAGGCTGAGGAAGAGTAGATGAATCAGCGATAACCTTCTCCTCCACTGGGATCACTTACAACGCGTAGGTTGTGAGTGTACACACAAATACAAGCTGACGCATGCATTCACACCACGCAAAAATCAGACTGTAACAGCATCTTTTTAAGACCAGTATCTACAGTTGTGGTCAAAAGTTTACATACACTTGTAAAGAACATAATGTCATGGCTCTCTTGAGTTTCCCCATTATTTCTACAACTCTGATTTTTCTCTGATAGAGTGATTGGAACAGATACTTCTTTGTCACAAAAAACATTTTGTTTTTTGTGACAAAGATAAGACCTTCTGGAGGAAAGTTCTGTGGTCAGACGAAACAAAAATCGAACTGTTTGGCCACAATGCCCAGCAATATGTTTGGAGGAGAAAAGGTGAGGCCTTTAACCCCAAGAACACCATGCCTACCGTCAAGCACGGTGGTGGTAGTAAGTTTGGTTCTTTCATGACTTTATTATGGGTTAACAGAAAAAGTGATCAAATCTGCTGGGTCAAAAATATACATACAGCAGTGCTAATATTTGGTTACATGTCCCTTGGCCATTTTCACTTCAATTAGGCTCTTTTGGTAGCCATCCACAAGCTTCTGGCAAGCTTCTCGTTGAATCTTTGACCACTCCTCTTGACAGAATTGGTGCAGTTCAGTTAAATTTGATGGCTTTCTGACATGGACTTGTTTCTTCAGCATTGTCCACATGTTCTCAATGGGATTTAAGTCAGGACTTTGGGAAGGCCATTCTAAAACCCTAATTCTAGCCTGATTTAGCCATTCCATTATCACTTTTGATGTGTGTTTGGGGTCATTGTCCTGTCGGAACACCCAACTGCGCCCAAGACCCAACCTTCGGGCTGATGATTTTAGGTTATCTTGAAGAATTTGAAGGTAATCCTCCTTCTTCATTATCCCATTTCCTCTCTGTAAAGCACCAGTTCCATTGGCAGCAAAACAGCCCCACAGCATAATACTACCACCACCGTGCTTGACGGTAGGCATGGTGTTCTTGGGGTTAAAGGCCTCACCTTTTCTCCTCCAAACATATTGCTGGGCATTGTGTCCAAACAGCTCGATTTTTGTTTCGTCTGACCACAGAACTTTCCTCCAGAAGGTCTTATCTTTGTCACAAAAAACAAAATGTTTTTTGTGACAAAGAAGTATCTGTTCCAATCACTCTATCAGAGAAAAATCAGAGTTGTAGAAATAACTGGAAACTCAAGAGAGCCATGACATTATGTTCTTTACAAGTGTATGTAAACTTTTGACCACAACTGTATGTGAGTTTCCTCCAAACGAAACATAGATCCGTCTGTAATCTACAAACATATGGTTTTCATACAGCAGCTCTAAAGCGGGCCGCTTCCTGAATACATCTGGTGTTTGACGCTGCATGAATTAGCCGAGCAGCTCGCGGACTGTTCCTCACTCACACCTCTTCTAGTCTTATTTGAGGTGATGTTTTTCAGCGTTTCATATTTCCTGCACAAACAGTGTGTGTGTGTGTGTGTGTGTGTGTGTGTGTGTGTGTGTGTGTGTGTGTGTGTGTGTGTGTGTGTGTGTGTGAGAAAGAGAGAAGGTGGACTATCGCATGCAATCTTTCTGTAAGTTATTGACAACTTCTTCGGAACACTGCTTTGTCACTTTCTGACTCGCCCGTTGGAGCCCGTGATATTTTCTCGTACGCCGCTCATCACTACTTTAAGCTCTCTTTTTGAACACAAACCTCCATCCTTCCTCCCTCTCTCCCTCTTCCTGTTAATTCTGACGAGGTGTAGGAGTTTCGAGTCAGTGCTATGTGCGTCATCATCAACATGCTCCCACAATCTCATTCCCTTCGCAGCCTCATATTTGATAACAACAAGTCTCAAAAAAGTGTGCATCAGAAATGTCTTCTAATCTATTGAAATCCCTGCAGCACTTTCTTCCTGGAGGCATTGCTTAGTGCCGGTTAAAGCAGGCGTGTCTACCTGTGTGTTCATTCTAAATGCCCATTTCAGTTCAGTAAAAGTTGTGAACGGCACCTGGTACTTCTTTTGGTACCGCATCCGTTGAGGTTCCAAGCGAGCTGAGCCGATACTAGAAAGTGGAGATAAAATCCCTGAAGACCTCTGATTGTGACTGCAATTTCTTTATTCTCTTGACCCAGATTTAAAAAAAGAAAATACAAAACTACGCTGTTTAATGCAAAAAAAAAAAGGTGCGTATGTTTCTCTGTTTGGTTGCTGATAAAAAGGACTCAGCGAATGTTCTGTTGAAGAGGATGGCGTGACGTCGTCTTCGCTACGTTTGTCGCTCCGGTCACAGTGGAAAACGAATAGAGAAAAGCTCCTGGCACCACGCAGTGGAGTCGAGCATGTACCATGCCAATTTTTCAAATGAATGAACTACAAACTTATGGCATTTAAAACAACCCATCGATGCATTTAGAATCATATATTCACCCACAGAGACACCAGTGCCGTTCAATGTTGTGCGTGGGCCCCTCGCTCATTACAGCAGGCAAGGAAATGCAATGCGCTGCTACTGGCCATGTTACCTGTCATTGGGTTTGTATGGAGCTACAATACTAGCTATCAATTTAGCTACATTTGTATCTAGAGGGCGGCACATGGTTAGCACTGTCGCCTGACAGCAAGCAGGTTCTGGGTCCAGACCCAGAGTTTGGATGTTCTCCCCATGTTCTCTCCATGTTCTCTCCATGTTCTCTCCATGTTCTCCCCATGTTCACTCCATGTTCTCTCCATGTTCTCTCCATGTTCTCTCCATGTTCTCCCCATGTTCACTCCATGTTCTCTCCATGTTCTCCCCATGTTCTCCCCATGTTCTCTCCATGTTCTCTCCATGTTCTCTCCATGTTCTCTCCATGTTCTCCCCATGTTCTCTCCATGTTCTCCCCATGTTCTCTCCATGTTCTCCCCATGTTCTCTCCATGTTCTCCCCATGTTCTCTCCATGTTCTCTCCATGTTCTCCCCATGTTCTCTCCATGTTCTCCCCATGTCAGCGTGGACATGCAGGATAACCTGTGACTCTAAATTGTGACGCATTAAATGTTAAACACTGACAAACAGCTATTGTGGGTGTAAACACGGGGTTAAAACAAAAGTCTCCTACCCCAACAACACCTCTTTTCATCTCCATGAATTACATGTAAATGTTTGTTCATCATGTTAGTTATCTCATTCTACTGAATTTAGAAATGACGTGTCGTGCTGTAGGTGCCAGTCTGAGGTTCTGATGGGTCCGTATGGTGTGTGTTGTGTTTTGCAGGCAGCTACAGCAGCAGCAGCAAGCGGAGCTGGAGGTGCACCAAAGAGATGGACTGACTGCCTACGATCTTTCCCAGGTAACCCGGTGCTTTAGAGCCGCTTCACTCACACGCTGTGAAAGACAGGAAGGGTCGTTGTGTCACAGAACGCACATCGGTGCCACGCCAGTGGTATCTGACTGTATTAAAGCATCTCTCTAAGTAAACAATAATGGTATTTAATATTCAGAAGGGCTCATGTTTGCCAGCTCTCGTAATGTTTCCTATTATGGTCAGGAGGCGGCGCTATCCGGACCTTATCACAGTCGGCTACTTGTGACTTTGCTCGTCAATGAACTAAGTTAGCATTTGCATTTTGTTTCGCTAACGTTGTCCAGAAATATTTTATGTTAAGACGTCCTACAATAATTTGGAGATAAAACCGTTAACAACCGTTAGCAAGAAATACCCCTTGTGAAGGTGTAAAAGAAACAAACAGGGAGCCTCTCTAGCTTCATCGTTTGTTCAGGTACCAGGATGTAGCTATCTTGAGTTGAGCTTCATGCAGCTGCTTAGTCATCTGTTTGTAGACCAATGACAAGGAACACAAACGTGCACATTTAGATAACGCATTCATCTGTTTGTGTTGAATTGTGAGGAACCATCTTTCAGTCGAAGGTGAAGCTTTACAGTGAGACTTCAACAGAACCGGCACTAATCTGACACCAATGCAAAAAATGGAATGTTTGTTCATAGGCTCCTTGATCCCCCGAAACTGGCCTCCCGACTCTATGTAATCTTAGTTAAAAAAAAAACATGAAAGGAAATACATTTATCGTATAGCCATGTACATGGGCTCATTTTTGTGACCTCGGTCTATCATCTCTTATGCCCCTTCCTTCCTTCCTTCCCTTCCCAACATCCACCTCATCCTCAGGTGCCTGTGGCCAGCGTCAGCAGCGGAGTCCACGAGGCAGGGAAGAACATCGACAAGACAGAAGTCCTGTTCTCTCAGGAGAGAGACCCGCGCTTTGCTGAGATGTACACAGGCATCGCTGGCTGTACGACACACACACACACACACACAAACACACACATAAACAGCCACCTACCTGTCACACGTGTCCTGATAGTTGCTGCTTCAGCTTCTCGCTGTCTCTGCTCTCTGTCGTTTCTATAATGCTGAGCCTGCTGTGTGTGTGTGTGTGTGTGTGTGTGTGTGTGTGTGTGTGTGTGTGTGTGTGTGTGTGTGTAGCGGCAGATAAGAAGATGATGGTTCCCTCCTCTACAGCTGGAGGACAGCAGCTCTACTCTCAGAGCTCTCCCTTCCAGCAGGGACACGCTGGCAAAAGCTTCAGGTACACATCACATCCATCAGTTATGCAGGGCTCAACACCATCATGAACTGAGAATGTGGTTGTCCCCTTATATTTTGATATACAACCTAATAACCAATGTTAAATATCAGCCTAAGCTAATTCCTAGAAATGCCCTGACTGTCAAGCCCTTCCCTGATGCGACGGTACGTTCTCTTCACAGTTCCTCTGTGATCCATGTCCCCGGTGTGAACGACATCCAGCCGTCAGGCTCCACCAATCAGAACCTAGCTCAGATCTCCAGACAGCTCAATCCAGGCCAGGTGGCATGGTCAGGCAACCGCCCTCCCTTCTCTGGACAGGTAACAAGCACACACCAACCAATCCTGAAGTGACACCAGTCAATGGTAGTCTGCAACCTCTGTGGTTAACGTGATTGCCAAACTCATTTTTTTCTGCTCCTCCTGAACCCCAGAGCCCCATCTCTGGTGCCTGTTAACAGATGGTATTGGTCATTGTGTCTGTGTGTGTGTGTGTGTGTGTGTGTGTGTGTGTGTGTGTGTGTGTGTGTGTGTGTGTGTGTGTGTGTGTGTTTCATAATCTTGCTATGGGAATGTGCTGGGCATATGTTTCCTAACAAGCCCATCTCGTGTCTTCCGCACACATTGCTGCACTTGTCAGTTCATTCCATTGGACTAAATTCTTTGTTGGTCAGAAACCACTGAATGCATCACAGTAACTAGAGGCAGATGATGCGAGGGCTGAATGTTTTCACCACCTCTAAACACTGCAGACACAAAGACGTCACGCAGGGTTTCTCTGTCTTCTGGGACACCTAGGTTAAGCTGGCTCAATCCTAAAAAAAAAACAGTTTGCCCAACAATGGAAAAGCCCATTTGGCTGAACTGTGCAGGCAAAAAACAATGAGTAGTCTCTGAAGAATGAAGGTCAGCGAGTTGTTTCCGACCCACAACAAGCTATGACGTGTATTTTGGCCCGATGCCGTTGTAACAGCTGGAGGTTTGAATCAGAGAAGTAAAGAAGCATCAGTCTGTAGGTTGTTAGTTTATCATGAATTAAAAAGCAGCAACTGAATATCTGAATATTAAGTATTGAAATCCTCATCCTTCATTTCATTATTGTCTTTTGAAGCGGCTATTTCTGTAAAATTTCTTTACACGTCGACCTAAACCATATCCCAAACTACACATATGCATTTTCTTGAAGCAACGCACAGATGCATTGAAACACATCGCACCATTGAAACACTGGACTCTCCCAGTGTTAATGTAACCATCGTGTAGGTTCAAATCAGACCACCATGATGTCTCTGAGGGTTGATGTTGTATCCGTTGTGTTGGAATGGTGGACAGCTCTAAATAATACCCATGAACAACACAGCTCCGTCATTCATATGAATGGAAGAGCTGTGTTTGCTCTCTGGGGGTGTCTCATGTCTCGTGTATAAAAAAAATGGATATGAACTCATTTAACTTTATTCCAAAGCATGTTCAAACTTGAAAATACAGCTTTTGCATATCCCATACCTGTGGTTAGCATATGTAAGCAATCGGTTTGTTTTCAGGAAACTTCATTAGCAATAACTGAGCAGTGAACCCTGTATCTACCCTTACGGCCCTGATATGTTGTACATCTAACCAGTGTCTGTCTGTGCTCTCCAGTCCAGTAAAGCCCAGTCCAGTCCATTTGGTATTGGTTCCGGCCACAGCTACCAGACCGACCCGGCCTCCTACAGTCCCCTGTCGTCCCCGGCCACTTCCTCCCCTAGCGGCAATGCCTACTCCGGACTGACAAACCGCAGCACAGCTTTTGGTGAGCCCTGCTTTTCGTTTCTTTTCTCCTCTTTCGTTCCTGAGTGATCTGTCGTAACCTGTGTGCTACAGGCTGTGTTTGTTGTGGAAGTCTTTGTGTGTCTTTATTGAGGAGCAACATGTAAACCCACTGCACAGGTTCTGTTCTGTTGAAGATCTTATTAGGTAGGGCTTGGTGAAGTTAATATACCCGTTCTCACTCCCAATTAAAATCCAAATACCGCAGCCTGATATCTACGCACCGAGGCACGCTATAGAGCAGGGGTCACTGAAAGGTGGACCGAGTCCGGACCCAGACCCCGTTATTCGAACCTGGACCTAAAACAGATAGATAATTGAGAAATATCATATTTTTGACTGAGCGCTTCTATTTTAACCGGTGCAGCTCTTCTAGACTTTACGGTACTCGTTCAGCGGTCCAGGAAACACAGACCAATTAGATGCGTTGTAAATCACATCACGTGATGCTGCTCAGCCAATCACGTGGGAGACGGGGCAAGAGGCCGAGTAGTCGGAGAATAATACGCGAGTTGAAAGTTATTTCACATGTTCGTGCTCCAAAATAGAGAAATGTGGACCACGAGACCAGAGTCCATATACCAAGAATAGACACACTTCATTCATCCCACAGGCAGTTTAAGAGCAGCGTGTCTCATGTTCACAAACCGTGACCGTTATTAAAAGCAGCAATGTGAAGCGCCACTAAAGAGACAAACACGCACCCACTCACATCTGAAGTGAAGGCACCAAAAATAAACAATCAAAGAGCTCAGTATGATCATAATCCTAACATGACTTCACTGACCAACAATGATGGTAACAGAGAGGACTAGAGCTGAAAAGAGTGGTTTAATAACCACAGATAGGGTCCCTGCACACACATTTCTCTTTTTAGAAGATGAGAAAAATATCGTGGCATGGGTTAGCTTTTATAGCCTATAGAGGCCAGCTGAGCTTGATCAGCTGACCAGCCTCCCATAGTCAACTGCTGAGTTAGCCAGCACAGGGGGGGGTCACACAGCAAAGAAACCAAAGGGTAGACGGATACATTGTTTGAATATTATACACTATATTCATCCCGGAAGGGGACATTTTTCTCTGCATTTGACGCATGTATATAGGGAGCAGTGGGCTGCCCATGACAGGCGCCCGGGGAGCAGTTAGGGGTTCAGTGTCTTGCTCAGGGACACTTGGACACTTGGACACTTGGACACGTAGCAGCCAAGGATCGAACCCGCCGACCTTGCGGTTACCGGACGATCTGATACCGAAATTGCAGAGCTTCTTCTCAACAGGAATATCCTCACAATCACAACACAGGCTTTTTCTGAAAACATCAAGAAACAAGTGACACCAACGTGCCGCTTCTGTTTGACCTCCACAGGTCCTGCAGTTAGTCAACTCTAATCAGCATGACACACAACCTCATGATTATACAACCAACCGACTCATGATCCATTATGTTTATGGTTTGTAATCAGAGAATGTGTTGCCGTAATATATTTTACACAATGTGTGGAACAGGAACTTATTGTAGCTGCTACACATGTGTTGTGGTGGGATCGTAAAGTGTCATCCCATGTGGAGCTTTTAAGAATCACAAGTTATGATCTCTGAACTATGCGAATGTTTCCACTTTCTCCTGGTCTTCACTGAGCTGGATGTGTACAGTGGAAGCGCTGAGCTGGTTCCCTGTCAAATGTGTGTTGGCAGGAACTTTGAATGTCAGAAGGAACACAAGTAATTACATGCCCTGTATCAACAGATCCTTTACCATTATTTAACATTAAAGGAGGGAGTCCTCAACTGAAACCTGGTCACATTCTATTCACATTCTGTATTCAGTTCCAATAGGAAGCTTATTTTTGTTCTGGTACAGATGTAATTACACGGATGGAGAAGCAAAGCTGTCAGAGTCTGACTGACTCATTAACACTTCCATCCACCATAAATATACATGTTTCTGTATGGCCTTAAAAAAATGTTTCTCACACACCGATAGACACCAGGAGAGTCAGATAGACACCAGGAGAGTCAGATAGACACCATTAGAGTCAGATAGACACCATGAGAGTCAGATAGACATCAGGAGAGTCAGATAGACACCAGGAGAGTCAGATAGACATCATGAGAGTCAGATAGACACCAGGAGAGTCAGATAGACACCAGAAGAGTCAGATAGACACCAGGAGAGTCAGATATACACCATGAGAGTCAGATAGACACCATTAGAGTCAGATAGACACCATGAGAGTCAGATAGACATCAGGAGAGTCAGATAGACACCATTAGAGTCAGATAGACATCATGAGAGTCAGATAGACATCAGGAGAGTCAGATAGACACCAGGAGAGTCAGATAGACACCATGAGAGTCAGATAGACACCAGGAGAGTCAGATAGACACCAGGAGAGTCAGATATACACCATGAGAGTCAGATAGACACCAGGAGAGTCAGATAGACACCAGGAGAGTCAGATATACACCATGAGAGTCAGATAGACACCAGGAGAGTCAGATAGACACCAGGAGAGTCAGATAGACATCAGGAGAGTCAGATAGACACCAGGAGAGTCAGATAGACATCATGAGAGTCAGATAGACACCATTAGAGTCAGATAGACACCAGGAGAGTCAGATAGACACCAGGAGAGTCAGATAGACATCAGGAGAGTCAGATAGACACCAGGAGAGTCAGATAGACATCATGAGAGTCAGATAGACACCAGGAGAGTCAGATAGACACCAGGAGAGTCAGATAGACATCATGAGAGTCAGATAGACACCAGGAGAGTCAGATAGACATCATGAGAGTCAGATAGACACCAGGAGAGTCAGATAGAACCCAGGAGAGTCAGATAGAACCCAGGAGAGTCAGATAGACACCAGGAGAGTCAGATAGACACCAGAAGAGTCAGATAGACATCAGGAGAGTCAGATAGACACCAGGAGAGTCAGATAGACACCAGGAGAGTCAGATATACACCATGAGAGTCAGATAGACACCAGGAGAGTCAGATAGACACCAGGAGAGTCAGATAGACATCATGAGAGTCAGATAGACACCAGGAGAGTCAGATAGAACCCAGGAGAGTCAGATAGAACCCAGGAGAGTCAGATAGACACCAGGAGAGTCAGATAGACACCAGAAGAGTCAGATAGACATCAGGAGAGTCAGATAGACACCAGGAGAGTCAGATAGACACCAGGAGAGTCAGATATACACCATGAGAGTCAGATAGACACCAGGAGAGTCAGATAGACACCAGGAGAGTCAGATAGACACCATGAGAGTCAGATAGACACCAGGAGAGTCAGATAGAACCCAGGAGAGTCAGATAGACACCAGGAGAGTCAGATAGAACCCATGAGAGTCAGATAGACACCAGGAGAGTCAGATATACACCAGGAGAGTCAGATAGACACCATTAGAGTCAGATAGACACCATTAGAGTCAGATAGACACCAGGAGAGTCAGATGTACATCAGGAGAGTCAGATAGAGAGTCACTACCAGGGCTCTGGGAGCAGTATTTTTCACGGTTGTAGATGAAGAAATAATCAGCAGATTAATCAATAATTCAAATCGATTCACTCTGAATCACAGTGGTGGACTGACCTCATCTCGTTACCCGGAGCCACACTGCTGGCGTGGCTTTAAATGGGATGACAGCAGAAACAGGATTGTGAAGGTTTTCGTGTGTTCAGTGAGTGATGGCTCATCAGCCAGCTGCTCAGACTCATGCTCAGTCCTACAGCGCCGTAGGACTGAGCATGTCCAGCCTGTACCGGCTCCTTGATTGCCTTTTAATGGACACACACATTAGCCAAATGCATGTCTATCTGCCACCTCCTTTATTTATGCTTTATTTCCTCAGGCTCATTTCGTGACTTAGATTTTTACTTTCCGTCCATCCGTCGTTCTTTCTCTCTCTCTCTCTTTTTGCTGTCAGTCCGTTTGTAGGATGAAGAAGTCAGTAACAGCCAGTGCCTTTCATTTGCTCTGTTGTTGCATGTGTTCATTAGTATTCACGAGTGATAAGCTCTGCGTTTCCCTTATCTTGTACGCTTTCCACTTCATGTTTACAAGACCAGCCTCCTCTGTGTTTGGGTAATTACTGTTCCATCTGCGCTCTCTTCCCTCTCTCCATCAGCGACTCAGCCTCTCGCTCTTATCTGGCCGGAGAAAATATGAGCCTTTAGTTTTTTTATTGCGAAACCGTAAGAATGTTCCTCCGCTGGGGAGGCCGACAGCTTATCATTCTGCTTTGCTTTAATGTACTCGCTGTGTGTGTGTGTGTGTGTGTGTGTGTGTGTGTGTGTGTGTGTGTGTGTGTGTGTGTGTGTGTGTGTCTGTACATTCATATCTCGTGTTGGAGTTTTTAGCTGCAGCTCAGAATTGTCAGTCAGGCAATGAATTAGTTTGCGTACGACATTTTCAAATACTAGTAACAGCGCAGAGAAGCAGGCCTTCATGTGACAAAGACTTATATCAGACAAGCCTCTCATTTCTCCAGTGTTCATTAGAATATTGATCCTATTTTATTAGGGCTGGGTATTGTTTAGAAAATGATGATATCAGCGCCCTTATTAAAGCGATACCGAAACCAAAAGAGTACATCGCTCGATCGATAAGCATTCAGTCGTGTGAAATGCCCCCAATGCTGCATTATGGGTAGGCGTGTCGTACAGCAGACCGGGGGCATCTCAATTACTCAAAGACAGCACACCACAGGCCGTATGGGTTGTATGTTCTCCGTCCTGTGCTCAGGTAGACATCCTCACATAGTGATAATACTAATGCCATTCAACCACAACGTCCCGTGTGTTTCACTCTGCCTTAAATATGCAATCAGTCAAAGTCATGAGCGAAACCCTCTGTGTGTTTCCAGATGTGTCGGGGGAGAGCAGTCAGAGTGGAGCCCAGTTCCAGGGTCGGCCCAGTGAGGTCTGGTCCCAGTGGCAGAACCAGCATCACTCCCAGCAGGCCGGGGAACAGCACACACACCCCAACCCCAGCCAGACAGAAGTCTTCCAGGTAACACACACACACACACACACTCTCTGACACACAGAGCGTCTTCCAGCTGCTGGCCGCTGACCATGGTACACAGATATGTGATATGTATCCGTGTCTCTGCAGGACATGTTGCCCATGGCCGGAGATCCCACCCAGGGAACAGCCAACTACAACATAGAGGACTTCGCTGACCTCGGCATGTTCCCTCCCTTCTCTGAGTAATACACCCCCCCCCCCGCTCCTCCTGTCTCCCTCTCAGAACTGGACTGAAGTTTGCGTTCATCTGTCATGTTGTCTCATTTTTCTATATTGCTGGATCACCAACACGCAGCTGATGTGCAGCACGGTGAATGTCTGGGTGCACATACACACACACACACACACACAGACACACACCCACAGACACACACACAGGCCTGCAATATGTACCTGTGAGCATACACATACCTCATCTGTGCAAAGAGGATCCCCGCTGACAGATGGAGGGCACATCAGTCAACCGCTCTCAGCTCCCTGTCTTCACACCGATGGACATCGTCTCCAGCTCTCAGGACGAGCGGCGCTGTCTGTGCGGCTCCCTGCAGGCAGCGCCGGCACGACCAGAGGAGGCCAGTCGGCGGTATCCGTCTCACACCAGCATCTGTGATTAGCCCACATTCTACTCTTCCTGTCTTTCACATTTTGACTAAAGTCATTTTTATTTTTTTTTGTCAGCGGTCCATGCAGATGACCAAAATGTATGCCTGTGCCAATTACGCATACGCTACGCCCAACGATGGGCGGAGCTGCACGATGCCAGCGTCCACATCTGTTTTGGAGTATATCAGGTCTTTTTTCAGGGTGGAAGTACAGCATGAATCATTCTGCTCTCAACAACAAAGGGATGAGCCGTTTCATGCTCCTCATCTGCTGCACAGCATCCACACCGTTAGTGCAGTCCATGTCACTGGGCCTAGTTCATTCAAGTTTCTTTTGATGGGCTCACTTATGCTCATGTTGTACAACTGAAAATTTGACCTAAATATTCATTTATTGACTTAACAAGAAAGATTTGATCAGATAATGTATCGTTTTGGGGCTTAGTGGGGGTGTTGATGTAGAGCTGACGCAGAGTTCTTGCTCAGCTGTGATCGGGACTTTGGAAATGAGTGCAAAACACTGGCTTCCTACGGAAGCCCAGAGAGGCAAAGTGAGACATTCTGGTGATCCAAGTGTGATCGAAAGAGTTTTCTCTCCTGCGTTTACGACTGAAGAACAGTAGAAACAAAGTGAATTTTCTTTGATTTGTAATTTGTAACAAGAGAGAAGACTATTCAGATCAAATTTAGAAAATGCATCACCACAATATCATTTTTCATACTGGCCTCTCAGGGCTTCCAGAACTTACTCTGTGCACATTGAATATTGCATTTTCAAAAGAAGACGTAGAGATAATAGGTACTGTTCCTCATCATTGTGCGGGCTGAGAGCGAGCAGCACGTCATCCATCACAGTCCCATACAGCAGCACTTATACTGCAGAGTTCATCACAGGTTAACATGCGCTCACCCAGTCCATACCACTATAACAATAACATGCACTAAGTCGTACTTTTGAGCCGCTGCCGTCGTCGCTCACATGCATCGTAATGTGACACAGAAGCTGCTGCTGATGTTATTACCAGAGCACGTCTGGTTTACGTTCAGCCAAAGTACAACAACAGTCATGTTGACGTCCATTCATGAATAATTGTATCGGCACGCTTCATGCGCGAGCATATGCACCGAACACCGATAAAGCAGCAGTGGACCGACCGCCTCCTCTGGTAACACCTGCAGCGGCTGCAGAGCTGAAGTCGAGTCAGCATAAGTCAGTATCGATGTTCCCACTCGGTGAGATTCCTGTGAGGGTTGTAGGCGTCCACCTCCATCTGCCGGGCGCAGCCTCTTGCACACCATCGCTGCCAACCGGCAGCAGGAGAGGAGCAGCTGCTGCTGTCCTCCCCCGTCTCCATCAACCTTATTGTGTGAACTGTATGTAGTGATGTCCACAAGCTGATGCGAGTATTGAAGGATTCTATGTATAAATTAAAAATGAAAATTAAAAACACTCATTGCAGACAGTTGCTAAGCTAAGGCTTAAAGTGCACTTCATGAAGCTAACTGCTAATCTCACCAGCCTGCTTTAAAAGGGAAAAAACCGCCATACCGTCCAAGCAAAGCGCAGTATTTAGTGTATTTGGTGTTCTTCAGCTCTGGCTACTTGACTTTATTACTTTATAATCTTTTCAACTATTAAGAGACTGAATAATACTTTCTAGCGGGGAGCTTTTACATGATAGATTGTATAATGTCTCTGACAGACGGATATGAGAACCTCGAACAGACATCAGAGTCCTTTTGCTAAAGATCTCAAATCGACGTTTTTTTGTAAATAATGCAATTTTTATGTCGACTCGTGTTACTTTCACACAGTACATGTTTTTTGTGTAGGTTTTAATGATATTGTGTGCAATGTGAGTACATATTTAACTATTGGTATTTAGTTAGTCTGTTAATTGTACATTGAGTTCTAGACCTGTATAAATTGTGTAAATGTGACCCATTATTTTTGTGTAACAAATTGTGCTTGTGTCAATAAATTCTTATTGGTTACGTGGCTTCCATTCAAGGTTTTAGTTTCCATTTTTCAGAAATGCTTCGCGTTCATTTCTGGGTTTTTAGGGAGAAAATCCTTCATTTTGATCTTTGCGTTAAAACTGTAGCTGTACACAAAAACACAGGTTTCCGCTATAACCCATATTTTGATGTGTAGTAAGAATATCCTGGTTAAATTATTTGACAAAAGCGGTTTTATAATCCATTTAAAGCTTTTTGTGCAATTCAGGAAGTTTTATTTTGAAGTTTCCGTATAGCTTTTTTAATGCATTGCTTCAGAAATATGCATAAACAGATGTGAATGGAAACCTGACTAGTGTGAGGTAGTGGAGCGGATGATTCTTTGCCCTGCTCTGCCTGTTGATGGCGCTGTATGTGTGTGTTTATTAAATATTTATATTGGGTGCTTCAAAAAGACATATACATAAGCCTACAATTACAAGCATTGAGATATGTGCATGGAAATGAATACAAGTTTCAACACATTAACCCAGAGGATAGGATAGAACGCGTGAAATAAAAGTGGGTCTTAAGGAGCATCTTCAAAGCATCAACAGACTCGGCCTGTCTAACAGTCTGCAGCAGGCTGTTCCAGACCAGAGGAGCCATGACTGTACGGGCTTATTACAGTGCTGCAAGAAACCAGACTATTTGATTTATGGATAGCTGTCAGGATGTAAAAAGAGTTGTTTTTTTTAATATTTTAAAGATTACCAGCCCTAGCTTAAAAATTCTGAGCTAACTAACGTCTTTAAAGTCTTGGAGACCGTTGTAAGTTGTAGTTAAATAGGCCTGACTTTGGGAATTTAGAGGCAGTAGATGTGAGTATCAGGGGGTGTCTCAGTGGTAGAGCAGGGCCATCCTTTAATCAGAGCATCCATGTGTCCTTGGGCAAGACACTTAACCCCAAATTGCTCCCATAGCGGTGTGTGAAAGTTGTATGAATGGGCTGATAGCCATCAGTGAGTGAATGGGTGAATGATGACATGTCGTGTTAAGGCGCTTTAAGTGATCGAAATACTAGAAAAGCTCTTTATAAGTACAGTCCATTCACTATTTAAGAGGTGAGATGATTCTTCCCATTGGGAGCATGTAAAGACAGAAAAGAAGTGGACCCAAAACCAAACCTAGCAGAACCCCACCCACAAGAAATATTTCACGGTGTGGAGGATGAGCTGCCATTGGAAACAATGGAACCAATCCCGACCCAGCGCGTCAAGTGGTCCAATAGAATCGCGTGGTCGACGATATCAAAAGCTGCACTGAGATCTGGAAGAATTGACATTTACCAGCATCTGCAGCACAGAGGAGGTCATGTGTCACTCTTAGCAGAGATTTATCTGTGCTATAGTGTTCCCGAACCCCGACTGGAATTTCTCAAATTTACTGTTTTGTATTCAAAAAGGACAGATTCTAATTAAAAACAACTTTTTTTCTAAAACCTTAGACAAGAAAGAAGCTTGGAAATTGGTCGGGTCAAGGCTTTTTGAGGAGTGTCTGGAGTCAGGTGTGCTTTAAACAAGACGGGATGGTACATGTGGCTAGAGAACTGTTAAAAGTTGTCAGCAAGCTACGACCAACTGCTTCAAAATGACAGCTAGTGGCATCAGGCCTGCAGTTAGATTAAAAGCAGGAGGGTCCAACATAGCCAGTGAGAGATCTTTGATTAAGGGCAAGATGTTCAACCCAATGCTGGAGGTGTTATTTGGAGTCCAGACTAAAACGTCTGAAAACGACTATCACGTGACTATTCACGTACACTGGGCACGCGCTGTAAACAGGAAGTAGATTGGTTGCTTAGTTCAAAAAAATAGGACAGAGTAATAAAGTAGTCTTTAATAATGAAAGGTCGTGTTTGATACGTGTAAGATCTTCTCTAAAATCTTCCTCTATAAACTCAAATAGACACATTTCGTGGAACGTTTTTAGAAGTTTTATCTTTCAGACGTAACGTTAGTTACAGCGCTGCGGGTCTCGCTCTCTCTCACACATCAAAATTGACTTTAAAATCAACACTTACACATAATAGTTTACTAGATAGTTTACTAGATTAAATTAGTGATCAACACACGTCTCTCACTCGTTCCCTCGGTTTCGTTGTTGTCTGTTCAGCTCTGCTGGTGGCTGAACTCTCTGTCCTACTGGAGAGCAATCAATGTTTTGTTCCTTTACATTTTATCTGTGGACTTCACAATAGTTGTGCAGAACAAAATAATCATTAATAAGGACAGGAAAGTCCTCCGTTTTGTGTCCATCACCTTCCCTAAAGCCGCTAACCGTGACTTCAGACGGCCGCTCCGTAGGGCTGATAACGCCGCTGGACACGCCGCTCGCTAATCGCTCCAATAACAGCTTCCTCCGTAATAATGCAGACTTTAAGTGGACAACAGCTGCTAGAAAAGACAACATGGTCAGCAACACCTGTAATCAGCTGTCCATGTTAAATGGAAAAAAAAGGTTGGCTGTGGTAGAGTGGGAGTGGGTATGGACAGGCAATTTTGGTGTCAAACAGGAAAAACATCATTATCGGACACACACTCGCTAAGGGAGAGGCCAAAGGACAGGACAAGGTCCAGAGTCTGATTTTTGATTTTCTTTTTTACAGAAGATGCTGGACGGCAACAACAATGAGCAGAAACTCACCATAATGCTCATTTAACTTAATCATTTGTTATTAACATTGATAAGTACAGATCACTTGGTGACGTTTGCTGATGGTTTAATAGAAAGTGAAAAATGTAAACATAGATTGTTTAAGGCATGTGAACAAATGATTGGTGCTGTCGCTTCTCTGGCGAGGACAGTTTCACACAGAACCCTACAGAACCAGTCGCTGTGCCAAACTATGTCCTTCTTTATTGACGGGGGTTAGGTGGATGTGAGGAAGACACTGAGCTGCTGTCAGGGTGAAACATACAAGGGGCTGTTTAGCCAAAATGGAAGATTAAGCTATAATTCAGAATGAATGCCAAGACAGCTTGATGACATATTCCTATTTGTTTTCTGTATGACGTTTCCATCAATCACATACTGTACTGATCTCACCCTCATTACTGCTGCTTGATAGCAGTCAGAGTCAGACCCTGAACAGCTCTGTCAGCAGGATACATGTGTCTGTGTTGCCGTGCGCTCAGCTGACTTATTACATGTCAACATATGAACAGAAGCAACACGTTTGGACATGCATGCATGGAGACAGACGCTCTGGAAGGGCCATGGTGAAAGTGTGTCTGTGTGATGCACTGGCATCACTGTGGGGCTGCCTCCTGCTCAGGGACTCAAATCAGTACCGAGTCATTGAACGTTGTTGTGATGTCACAGGACCCAAGCACAGGACACTGACACCAGATGTAGGTGAATGGTAAGAGGATTTATTGTTAGACCACAGAGAATGGAGAGAAGATGATGGCTGGCTGAGGCAGAAGGCAGAGGGGCGATGCTGGATGGCAGACTAGGCCGAATGGGAGAAGGATGAGTGGTGAGGGAAGGATGAGTGGTGAGGGAAGGATGAGTGGTGAGGGAAGGATGACATGGCTCAAGGGTTTGCAGGCAGGCATGACACAAGTAACGTTATGGACCAAGAGAGTCCTGCAAACTGTCTTATTGCTGTTACTTAACTCAAAAGACTTCCCTTGAGGTCCCTTGAGCAGGTCTAATGACAAATGTTTGAATACCATGAATGATGTGAGTCACTGGGGCATTGCACCTATTCAATAACTTGTATTGCTAACTTTACACTACAGTTTAGTAAGAGGGCATAATATCTTGGTAACTGTCCTTGGCAGTGGCTGCAGAGGATGGACTTAGTGATGGCTGTGTAGAAGTGCACCATCATTGTGTTTGGCAGGTTGAACTTCTCCAGCTGCCTCAGGAAGTATATCCTCTGCTGAGCCTTCTTGGTGATGCAGCTGATGTAAGGGTCCCACTTGAGGTCCCGGGTTGTGGTGGAGAACTGGAAGCAGAAGAACTCCACAGCGTCAACGGGGGAGTCACACAGAGTTGATAGGGGCAGGTTTTCACTCAGGAGTTCAGTTTTAACTTCTGAAAAGAGTTCAAAGATCAACTGCCAGACAATAGTTACTTTAACTCTGTCCTAGAGTCCTTCTGATGGTTAAGCATAATCAAATTGAGTTGACTTGAACTGACACAGAGTATTCTAAAGGCTAGAATTTGCTGTGTATGTTCCCTCAGCCATACGTTCCCTCAACCTTATGTTCCCTCAACCTTATGTTCCCTTAGCCATATGCTACCTCAGACCTATGTTCCCTCAACCTCATGTTCCCTCAGTCCTATGTTACCTCAGACCTTTGTTCCCATAGCCCTTTGTTCCCTCAGCTCTATGTTCCCTCAGACCTATATTCCCTCAGACCTATGTTCCCTCAACACCATGTTCCCTCAGACTTATGTTCCCTCAGCCCTAATTTACCTCAGACCTATGTTCCCTCAACCCTATGATCCCAAAGCCCTATGTTCCCTCAACCCAGTATTCCCTGAACCCTATATTCCCTCAGCCCTATCTTCCTTCAGCTCTATGTTCCCTCAATGTTATGTTCTATCAGCCCTATGTTCCCTCAGCCCTATGTTCCTTCACCCGTATGTTCCTTCAACCCTATCTTTCCTCAGCCCTATGTTCCCTCAGATCAGTACCTCTGCCCGTACCATGCCATTGTTCTGTCGGCTCGTTGTTCTGAAACCCCAAAGAGTCTGAAAAATGTCCCATTGGACCGAAGACCTTTTTGTCCGACGGCCATGGATCCAAAGACCCATTCCTCCAGAAATAAAATAAACTGAAGCATATGGCTTTTTTTTTGCAGAATGTCACCTGACCTTTCCGGTCGCAATATTTTGTTCCTGTCCGTTATCGGATATCGTTTTAACATAGGCCAAGGATGATGCTGAGGGAACATAATTTCAAGTTAGGATAAAAAAAATATACAGGTGCTGAGGCAGCATAGGCCTGACCCCCTCCAGGGAGCCTAACAAAGGAAGGGAATTGTACTCCTTTCAGTAGCTCTTAGTGTACTTACAGACCAAGTGTACAGGAACAAACTGACAGGTCCGTTCAGTAATCTGTCCATTTCTGTATATACTTTGCATGGTTATTGCACAGCACATAACAACTTGCTCTGGAAGACAAACAGCGCTGACTGGCAACATAAAATTAAGATGACAAACGGCTTAAACCCGTGTTTGAGGAGCTACGGGATGTTAGTTCTTATCTTTGGTTTTGCCCTAAACAGCATCAGTGATGTTCTAGAATCAGCTCATATACTTTGAGTGTCCTGTAGCGTTTCATCGGCCCACTCAGCCTACATCCGCCATGAGCCATGAAAACTTTCTGAAGCCTGTCAAGTAGGTGTGAAATGCCAAAGCTCTGATCTGTTTTTGTCACAAACACAAAGTGGCAGCTCTTGGCATCTCTCCTGTTTGGCACTTTCACACCTTTCTTCAGTCTCGGCTCCTGAACAAACTGGTGGGTGATTTGAAAAGAAATAGTTTCCCACATTCCTTCCTGACATGACATGCACTCCGATTAGCCTCTTAAATTCCCCTCTGACATTCACTAAGCTCTGCAGCATTTGTGATTGACTGGCAGGGAGGAAGGAGAGGAACATTTCATTCCCAAGATGTCTTCATTTATATCATCTACATTCTGCTGTCGTCTGGCTCCACTCCACATCTCCTGCCTGATTGTCATTAGCTGATAACTGCCACAATGGTGTTTATTTGAAAAAGTCCCAACTCGAGTGTTGTAAATAGCGTTCAAATGGCATCTGGTCTCTGTACAGTGCTTCGCCTCAGGCCCCGAAACCATCTCTGAGACGCTCTGCTGTGCTGTGTGTGTGTGTGTGTGTGTGTGTGTGTGTGTGTGAGAGAGATAGTGTTCGATTTGCATAAGCCACTGAGATGTTATGCAGTGTGTGTGCGTGTGTGTGTGTGTGTGTGTGTGTGTGTGTGTGTGTGTGTGTGTGTGTGTGCGTGTGCATTGTGGTTGGCAGAGCATAGCTGCGTGCTTTACTGCAGTCAGTGTGTCTCCATGCTGACAGGTCTATCTTAAATCATGCTGCTGTGAATCTCCTCCAAACACAGTGACAACAGCATTCAAACCACAAAGAGAGAGAGAGAGAGAGAGAGAGAGAGAGAGAGAGAGAGAGAGAGAGAGAGAGAGAGAACCCACTGTGACCATCAAGACTGCTGTCTGTTTACCTGCAGACACACACTCAACACAACTTGATTATCTCCACTAAGCTCCATCCTCCCTTCATATTCTCATCATATCTTGGCAGCGCTCCATGTTCACAGTGTGTGCATATGGGACTGGATATATAATTAGTCTGAACATGGCCTCTGGACACCAGGTGCTGTGAGGAATATATATAGATATGTTATATATATATATAAACCTTTATTATCTAGGAAGTCCCATTGAGATTAAAAATACAATCTGTAGCATTTAGGGGGTCTATTGGCAGAAATGGAATATAATATCGATCAGCATGTTTTTCTTAAGTGCATAATCACCTGAGAATAAGAATCGTTGTCCCCTTAGAATGAGCCGTTTATATCTACATAAAGAGCAGGTCCTCTCCACGCAGCCGGCCGCCATGTTTGTACAGTAGCCCAGAACAGACAAACCAAACTCTGGCTCACGAGAGAGCCTTTCACGTTTTCACGTTTCTGAGTGAGCCACTTGTAGTTCTCCGACACGTTTGGCACACGCGAGATGTTTCAGTTGGTTACAATCTGCCAGCAAATCCTAAACACTGCATCTTTAAAACCTCTTTTGTAAGTAAGACTCATTCCCCTTATTCTTTGGCCTGAACTAGAGCGCTTCAGCTTTGCCACATTTTCTCCACTAATTTAATTTTAGGAGGAAGTGCGATTAGTTTGTTTTGCATCGCCACCGTTATGATCCTTTACTCGCCAAAAATACTGTTTAAGCTTTAAAAAAAGCTGTTATTACATTTTTCATAATTTTTCAGACTAGAAACTAAACATTTAGATTCCCAATATGTAATCAGTTTATCCAAATAACTCCTATTTCAAACTTTACACTGATGTTCTTGAAGCTGTAAGTAGCTGATCTTCCAGGCGGAGAACATCTGGTACCTACACCAGCGTACAAAAGGTCTAACCCTTCTGGCTTTTACTACTCACAGTTCCAAAATCTTCTTTAATAACATTTGATATATTACAAATAAATTGTTTACCTACCTACCACTCTACCTACCTGTCTGTCTACCTACCAGTCTACCTACCTGTCTACCTACCTACCAGTCTACCTACCTGTCTACCTACCTGTCTACCTACCTGTCTACCTACCTACCAGTCTACCTACCTGTCTGTCTACCTACCAGTCTACCTACCTGTCTGTCTACCTACCAGTCTACCTACCTGTCTGTCTACCTACCAGTCTACCTACCTGTCTGTCTACCTACCAGTCTACCTACCTGTCTACCTACCTGTCTACCTACCTACCAGTCTACCTACCTGTCTGTCTACCTACCAGTCTACCTACCTGTCTACCTACCTACCAGTCTACCTACCTGTCTACCTACCTGTCTACCTACCTACCAGTCTACCTACCTGTCTACCTACCAGTCTACCTACCTGTCTACCTACCTGTCTACCTACCTACCAGTCTACCTACCTGTCTACCTACCTACCAGTCTACCTACCTGCCAGTCTACCTACCAGTCTGTCTACCTACCTACCAGTCTACCTACCAGTCTACCTACCTGTCTACCTACCTGTCTATCTACCTACCAGTCTACCTACCAGTCTACCTACCTGTCTAACTACCTACCTGTCTACCTACCTACCAGTCTACCTACCTGTCTGTCTACCTACCAGTCTACCTACCAGTCTACATACCTACCAGTCTACCTACCTGTCTACCTACCAGTTTACCTAACTACCAGTCTACCTGTCTGTCTGTCTACCTACCAGTCTACCTACCTGTCTGTCTACCTACCAGTCTACTTACTTACCAGTCTACCTACCAGTCTACCTACCAGTCTACCTACCTGTCTACCTACCTACCAGTCTACCTACCTGTCTGTCTACCTACCAGTCTACCTACCTGTCTGTCTACCTACCAGTCTACCTACCTGTCTGTCTACCTACCAGTCTACCTACCTACCAGTCTGCCTACCTGTCTACCTACCTGTCTGTCTACCTACCAGTCTACCTACCAGTCTACATACCTACCAGTCTACCTACCTGTCTACCTACCAGTCTACCTAACTACCAGTCTACCTACCTGTCTGTCTACCTACCAGTCTACTTACCTACCAGTCTACCTACCAGTCTACCTACCTGTCTACCTACCTACCAACCAGTCTACCTACCTGTCTGTCTACCTACCAGTCTACCTACCTACCAATCTACCTACCTGTCTGTCTACCTACCAGTCTACCTACCTACCAGTCTACCTACCAGTCTGTCTACCTACCAGTCTACCTACCTACCAGTCTACCTACCAGTCTGTCTACCTACCAGTCTACCTACCTGTCTGTCTACCTAAGAAGATAGCGACTGCAATCCACCTGACGCTGAGCTTGACTTTGGTCTGCAGGCTCCATATGAGCTTGAGTGCTGAGTGCAATGATGTGCACCTTAATCAAATCACACTCACTTAGGCTATACTATGTGTTCTTCTTTTGATAACTAATGTCATAATTCTTTTCTTACATTTAACAAGCCTCCCCAGAGTTTGGAGACTCTTATTATTCCCTCTGAGGCAAATTTGTGATTTTGGGCTATACAAAATTAACTGGATTGAATTTCACAATATCAGATGATTATTTAACATTCTGTATAACCCTGCCACTTCAAGGTCTCCAGAACTGAATACATCCTTAGATGCACAGAAGCTTTGGACTGAGTCGCGTGGGTCTACCTTACTAAGACGTTGAGTTAAGTAGATTTGGTTTTGGTGACGAGTTCCTTACATGGATTACAATATTGTATACATCCAGTGGCATCTGTGAGAACCAACAACAACTATTCTGGCTACTTTCTGCTCAGTAGTAGAATTCCACATCAGGAATAGGAAGATCTTGCAAAATGACAAAAGTATTTGGGTGGTATGGCACTCCCCCATTTTCAGTTGATGTTGATGAGCTGTGAGGCTGACTCAATAAAGTATTTCTTGTTTAGTTTTTGACTTCCTGATGAAAACTGACCACAGTAACTTGTGGCATCATAAACATGCGGATCAAGTAGTGGTTCTGGCTCATCAGTCTCCATGGATGATGCACCACCTCAGACACCAGCTGGAGACAGAGTGGACCTGCCAAGTGGGCCTTTGTGCCCTTCGTCACGCTGTGTGTGTGTGTGTGTGTGTGTGTGTGTGTGTGTGTGTGTGTGTGTGTGTGTGTGTGTTTGTTTGTTTTCTGGCTCTGTTCTGGCAAATGAGGCTGCCTGGGAGCAGCTGTGTGAGCTGGCACAACCAAAGGGAACCTCTGTCCCTCTGCTCAAACCCTGTCCACACGCTGCAGATAGTTCCTGAGCTTTTCTGAAACCTGTGCTTAACACGCCATTCTAATGAAGAGACATGAATTCGTCAGATTTTCAGTTTTAACTCATAGATTGTATAAAATATGGAAATAGCCTCATTGACGTTACCCAGAGGTTTTTCGAAGGGCCGTTGTGGAGCTCACAGTGGATGTTTCCGGCCGTCGCCATTTTGGCCGTGACGACGCAGCGTAGCTCTTAAATGGGGAAAGAATTGGACAGCTGGGTGCCGCAGCAGAGCAGAGAGCTAGCAACTAGCAACCTGAGACGACTCAAAGCGGCCACGCCCTCAATTATGCAGAACATTAAGCCTTGATATAATTGTAACGGGTGATTTGTAAAAAGTCATGAACATGAGCTATAGAGACCAGAACTTTTCTTTGAACCAACATGTTTATTTCTGCTGTAAATTTGGTCTTTTAAACATGGAGGTCTATAGAACTTCAGTGACTGGACTTCAGTCCTCAGCACCAGAGATTGCCATTGATTTTACTGTGTATTAAAAGAGGGAGTTTTGATCAGCAGGTTAGCAGAGAGACAAGAAATATCTTTTGGATGTTGGTGCTATGTATTTGAACCCCATTCACCCGTAATTAAACTGGGAGTGAGGGATTCATCTTCAGGGATTACACAAGGCAAGAAACTAAACTAACATTAAGCATTTGCAAATTGCTATTTGCCAAACAGATAGCTGCTATAATTTGAGTACAGCTTTATCATTATTTCTGTTTGTGTGTGTGTGTGTGTGTGTGTGTGTGTGTGTGTGTGTGTGTGTGTGCGCATGTCCCTTACTTAATGAGCAGCTGATGCTATCACCACAAACCCTCACCAGCTTTAACTCATCCAAAGAAACACAGTGACACAAGCCCACTTTGAAACACTGGAGACGAACCACAGGTGGAGACAATCCTCAGAGAGTAAACCTGTATTGTAAACATATTGTCTTCAACTAATGCTCTCTGTTTGCATTCCCCCTCATGAGCGTGAAGCCCTCTCCACCAGCAGCTAACGGTCTCTCTCAGGAGATGAAAACGCCAATTCATTTAAACTACATACATTCTACCTGCATTGATGCTTTAGGATTTAAGCTGATAGCTGATGCGTCACACTGGAACATGATCTTTGTGGGGGCATTATTCTCTATATATATTGTTTAACAAACTCCATGACAAAAATAACAATGTCCATCTCTCAATACTTACTGACTGTGTCAACCAATCATATATCAACCAATCATATGTTTTTGGTTCCATCCTGTTTGGTTCCATCTCAGAATTCTCTTAGCCAGTTCCCAGTGCTCTCAACGGCGTCTCCCCGACAATATGATGACAATATGATGACAATACCATCCTTGGCTGGGACGTGTTCTGAGTCGAAGTGTCCTTGAGCAAGACACTGTCCCCCTAGCGGCTCCCCGGGCGCCTGTCATGGGCAGCCCACTGCTCCCTGGTACAGGGATGGGTCAAATGCAGAGAAAAATTCCCCCCTCAACAGGATAAATATAGTGTAATAAAATAAATAAAATAAAATATAGCTGCCACGCTTGGCTTTTGAGTTGCTGTGGTCTCTTGTAATGTGAACACAGCGTTACTGTTGATGTTGTACCCAATTCAGTGTCTCATGCTTCATACCTACATACAACAAAAATGTTTCTTTCCTCCAGCTTGAGAGAATCTCCAAAACATTGTACAATTATTCATCTATTCTTGGCTTTAAAGGCCTTGAACTGTCTTGCTCCTAAATACATCTCTGATTTATTGACCTGGGTCTTGTTACAAAAAGCAGGTTTAAGGAGAACTCTGAGATAGTTAACCCTCAGATGAGGGAAAATCTGGGTTTTCAGTTCAGAAAGACTTTAACTCTGGGTCTGTTACTGTGGTAACTGACTCTGTGGATGTGCCTGCTTCTCTCTGTGTCCTCACTCTTAAAGCGGCAGACACGCCGTTTCATTTCCTTATCCATTCAGTCTCGCCGCTCGTTAACTAGTGGAGGTTTACTGTCTGTCGAATGTAAATCCTGCTTTGATATTAATTTGTTACTCTGGGAAATAAGAAATAATATGATTTATTGTCCTCACGTTCAAATATTACAAAGAGTCCAGTCACTCTCGGCTCAAAATGAAACCTTTACATGTCCTTATTTTTGTAAGTGGGAGGTTTTTTTTTAAATATAAAAATATAAAACGCTGTGACTTTGTGCACACAGTCCAATAATATTGGAGATTATATGTTAATGTTTCTGAGTGGTCGAGGAAGCAGGATAGTGGTGCAGCTGAAGAATGTAGTTTGAAAGTGAGTTTTATAGGCTGTGTATAGTCAACGTGTTTTAACAGCATTTCAGTGAAGGTGTTTAACTTTACTACACTCGTTGAAGTAGCTGAAATAAAGCCACTGAATGCTGTTTAGTAAAGATCCAAACAGAATGTATAACATTTAAAATCCACTGTATTTTAACCTTTAAATCACCCAAAAATGATTGCTGGGTCAGATTGTGAGCTTACAGTCGTGTCTCCTACGTCTATTGAGCTACATATTTTTTTAAATCTTTAAATTATATTTTTCATCTTCAGTTGGCCCCTGTGTTTTTTACCCGTCAGATTAAAGCTAATAATATATGTAAAATGTAGACTAGAGCCAAATACACGGTCAGATTCCACCACTTTATCACAGTCTGGTAAATTATGACTTAATCAAAAATATAGAATAAAACTGAATTATGCTCAGTTATTGACTAGTAGCTTTAAAGACAATTTTTGTGTAATAGCTGACTCCTCACTTACCACTCTTACCACTACAGTCCCCCCCCCCCCCCCCCCCCCCCCCCCGGCCTGTAAGAGCCACTAGTGATAAATTGATAAATATAGCTGAGTGTGTCTCCAACCTCCAGCCCCCACTCTGAGCCCACAGTGGGGGGAAACAGTTTGCGGTAATGGTTTTAATGAAGTGTGTTTTATGAAGCCTTATAGCCCGTTGGTGTCTAGACGGGGGGGGGTTAGCCAATTGTAGGATCATTCAATTACACAACACAGCAGTAGTCGTTGTAGACACACCTGGTGAAGAAGTGCAGCGTTCTATTTTGATCTCTTTAGAATGATAACTGATAATCTTAGCACCAACGACAGTGCTGGTGCTATTTTTACTATCACCACGGTATGGTTTGAAACAGGCTGTTAAAGGAGCTTAAAATGGAAAACAGATTGTCCTGCAATGAGTCTGTATGCATTAAACATTGTATGCATTAAACATGGTAATACAGAACTACACGACTTTGTGCGAGGAAGGGCTGACAGGATCAAAGCAAAGTTCCAGGGGGGGAGAGGGGCGGAGCCGTGCAGCCGCGGGCGCTTGTCCAGGAGATTCTGCAGGAGATCCCGTTCAAAGAGACCCTCTGTCTGCTTGTCTTAGCGTACAGCGGGCTGCTGAAGAGCCCTCGCCGTAGGGAGCACCAGAGGATGATCGGTCAGGCCAGTGTTAACAAAACCAGGCAAAACCTTGTACATATGTGGTACAAGGTTGTGCCTAGTCAGCGGTAGTGTCTTTAAAATGATTTCCTGCATATTAAATGTCCATCTTCAATTTAGTAGTGGTCCCAGTAATAGTTGTTCTGAAAGGTTCTCTATAGAGAACATTCTGTATCTATTCCACGCGGTTCTCAACAGGTCGCAGGCTGAGCCGGTGGCTAGCATCTACGTTGCTAACATTAGGGGAAACCTGAGGGTGGTGCTCTGCTTTCACAAAGCAAAGCCTGAACACGCAGTGGGGCATGCTCACATGCTCAAGCTGCCGGCGGCCATGGTGACAAAATATAGAGAAACTCCGGTGACATCAGCGGGAAAGAGACTTGGTGCTCTGCTCACATAGACTTTACATCGATGACAGCATGGTCAAGCTACGTTTGAGTCAAACAATTATGGATCGCTTTAATCTAATACATTTGACGACATTACCGTGCCGTTTTTAATCTTAATCTTTGTTAGACGGACCAGACTTATGACAATTGTGAACATGCCAGCAATTGAAAACGAGACGGAAGAACTTTACTTGGATCTTGAGGAGCTGCAGCATTTATTCATGCAAGCTGAAACCTAAACCACTCAACAACTTTACTGCTAATTTGTCCTCTGCTGCGATTGCCAACACCTGAAAACACACACACACACGCACACACACACACACGCACGCACACACACACACACACACACACACACACACGCACACAAACGTCTGACTTTTCTTTGCAGGGTGCTGGACTCTTTGACGTAGGAACCTTTGACGGCTGAGAATAGAACCTTACTGTTGCTTCTGAAATGAACTCTCATTAGATTCACAACAGTTTTGTAACGGCCCTCCTCTCATTGTTAGTGCCTGATGCAGAGCAGAGCTTAAGCTGCTTTTCTTCCCGGCACAGTGAGTCAAGTATTTTTGTCCCTTCCCCTGCTGTTGATCTAACCCACTCTAATGACGGAGAAACCGCGTTGTTGTTATATGTGTGTGACTGCATGCGGTGAACTTAACAGCCAGGGATCCTTTCTCTATGGTGATCATAACCTGCTAAGTGCAGAGCTGACATTTATATAAAGTGTCTTTTCTTGTAGCGTCTGGCTAACTACAGGAGGCTGCGGTTATAGCGATAAAAGCTCACATTGTTGCAGAGTGAGCGATCAGGTTTAAAAGGAGAGCTGGGAGACTGCAGGGTTTCCTGTCACACAGCTGTTGACATGATAATGGAGGTAAATGACACTGAACCGCCTTAAAGGACTGTTTCTGCTCTTTTACTTAATTAATATTCTTTATTGTTTTATTACTTATTTATAATACTTGTTTTGATCTTGTTTTTTACTAAGTATCTTGTTTTGCACAATGCACTATGCTGCTGTAATCCTGTAATTTCCCCGGACTAATTAAGGATTATCATATTTTATCTTGTCAGTGTTTTAGCCCTGCTGTAAACGATGAAACGTACAGCATATGCTAAGCATTTTCTCGAGCATATACCATAGGTGTTTGGATTCATACTTCCTTGGTGCCATTGGTGTTCATCCATTTCAAATCAACATGTTTAAAGGGTCCTTTTACTCAAATTACCAAAAGATGAAAAGAAAAAGATCTCACTTAACTCTGGTGGTATCGTTTTTTACAGGTTTCAGATATCTGACGCTGGTATTTCTGTCTACATCCTAATACAACAGACAGCAGGGGCTTTAGTTTGTGTGTAATAAAAACATTCTCTGCAGAAATAATGTCCACATTACCCAGACCTCACAGACCACCCGTACAGGGTTTACTTCTTCAGCAGACGGCTCGGTTGTGATGTGATGGATTATGAGTGTGAAATGAATGAAAACAGCGGCTGCTAGGAATGCATATATGAATCTGAAAAACTATAAAACCAGGTAATGATGTTGCAGTCATTTTAAACTATGCATGGAGGACATCCAAAGTGAATCACTTTGACACCAGAGACCTCAGCTTGCATTCAGAGCTCCGTCTGTGGTTAGGGCTGGGCAGCTAATGCACTTTGATTAAAGGGTTATGTTTTTGTGACTAAGTGACTAATGTATGTTGGATTTAATTGAAAATTGGTAAACAAAAAACGGAAGAAAATCTTTGCAGCAAAACCAGATGTTGTCTTTTTTAGTTCATGTATTTTTCCTCGTTCAAACCTGGCACCTACAGTTGTGGTCAAAAGTTTACATACACTTGTAAAGAACATAATGTCATGGCTCTCTTGAGTTTCCAGTTATTTCTACAACTCTGATTTTTCTCTGATAGAGTGATTGGAACAGATACTTCTTTGTCACAAAAAACATTCTTGAAGTTTGGTTCTTTCATGACTTTATTATGGGTTAACAGAAAAAGTGACAAAATCTGCTGGGTCAAAAATATACATACAGCAACATGAATTAGCAATTTTGGTGACTTAGAAAGTTGTGTCAATGAAATGAGCTTCATAGCATGGCCTCTTAACTTCTTGTGAGTGATTATGAGTGACTACAGCTGGTGACTTCTCTGAGGCCATTTAAATAGGGCTCATTGGATACAAACGCCCACAAACGCTACAATGGGAAAGTCAAAGGAGCTCAGCATGGATCTGAAAAAGCGAATCATTGACTTGAACAAGTCAGGAAAGTCACTTGGAGCCATTTCAAAGTAGCTGCAGGTCCCAAGAGCAACAGTGCAAACAATTGTTTGTAAGTATAAAGTGCATGGCACTGTTTTGTCACTGCCACAATCAGGAAGAAAACGCAAGCTATCACCTGCTGCTGAGAGGAAATTGGTCAGGAGGGTGAAGAGTCAACCGAGAACCACCAAAAAGCAGATCTGCCAAGAATTAGAAGCTGCTGGAACACAGGTGTCAGTGTCCACAGTCAAGCGTGTTTTGCATCTCCATGGACTGAGAGGCTGCCGTGCAAGAAGGAAGCCCTTGCTCCAAAAGCGGCACCTTAAGGCTCAACTGAAGTTTGCTGCTGATCACATGGACAAAGATAAGACCTTCTGAAGGAAAGTTCTGTGGTCAGACGAAACAAAAATCAAGCCGTTTGGCCACAATGCCCAGCAATATGTTTGGAGGAGAAAAGGTGAGGCCTTTCACCCCAAGAACACCATGCCTACCGTCAAGCACGGTGGTGGTAGTATTATGCTGTGGGGCTGTTTTGCTGCCAATGGAACTGGTGCTTTACAGAGAGTAAATGGGATAATGAAGGAGGATTACCTTCAAATTCTTCAAGATAACCTAAAATCATCAGCCCGAAGGTTGGGTCTTGGGCGCAGTTGGGTGTTCCGACAGGACAATGACCCCAAACACACATCAAAAGTGGTAATGGAATGGCTAAATCAGGCTAGAATTAGGGTTTTAGAATGGCCTTCCCAAAGTCCTGACTTAAATCCCATTGAGAACATGTGGACAATGCTGAAGAAACAAGTCCATGTCAGAAAGCCATCAAATTTAACTGAACTGCACCAATTCTGTCAAGAGGAGTGGTCAAAGATTCAACGAGAAGCTTGCCAGAAGCTTGTGGATGGCTACCAAAAGAGCCTAATTGAAGTGAAAATGGCCAAGGGACATGTAACCAAATATTAGCACTGCTGTATGTATATTTTTGACCCAGCAGATTTGATCACTTTTTCTGTTAACCCATAATAAAGTCATGACAGAACCAAACTTCATGAATGTTTTTTGTGACAAAGAAGTATCTGTTCCAATCACTCTATCAGAGAAAAATCAGAGTTGTCGAAATAACTGGAAACTCAAGAGAGCCATGACATTATGTTCTTTACAAGTGTATGTAAACTTTTGACCACAACTGTACATTACCCACAATGCTATACTGCCATCAGTTCATTCAAAATTACCCTTTTTTTTAGTAGTACCCCCAAAGACCACCTAAAATTGGTGGAGTTCCCTTTTAATGTTGCACCCTCTACCTTCTACCCTCCACCCCCCCCTCCACCCTCTACCCCCCCTCCACCCTCTACCCCCCCCCTCCACTGTACTTCATTTACAAATGGGGAATCCATCATTTATAAAGTATGAAAACATAATCACATAATATACGAGCTTATTAATCAAGAATAAAACATTTATAACTGTTGTTAGAATTTGCATACTAATGAGTGTTAATGAGTGAACAATGCTTTATAAATGATGAATTAAGTGTTTACTCATACTTCACTAATGCTTCATAGTGTGTAGTTATTATAAAGTGTTACCAATGTGTGTTTTTTTTGTATTAAGTCTAATTACTTTGGCATTTTGAAGTTGGCTTTAATAACACATTTGTTCAGGACTGAAACACTGATTGTAATTAAATCCTTCGGCTGTGACATGGGACTGCTGAGACTTCACCTCCAGAATGGAGAGCAAGGGTTTGATAGGGGAATATAAATATGTTCTGCTTATGTTCAGTATATTCAGCTTGCTTTGATTCTCGCTGCTCGTTTGAATTGCAGATTCAATCTCCAGAGTCGCAACTACCACTGCTGTGTCTGTGAGCGAGGCACCAGAATTGAACCGCTGCCATGTATAAATATTGTGTTAGATCAAGTCTGTGGCTCCAAAATAACTGCTCGGGCAGATATTTGATATGGTGAATGTTTCTCTTGATTTCGGCGTTTATTTAATCCGAGTCAGTCTCAGGGAGATCATGAACTTATGGTTCAAGACAGAGCCGGGAACAAAAACATCCATAAGAATAACAAAGGAAACACACACTGATTGCTGCAAGCAACACGTACAGATATGAGCTACGTGTTGGAGTTGATGCTTCTGCCTGCTGTCTCCTAACCCAGAAACAGCCTGATCAGGTCTTTTATCACAATCTATCAGCATTATTTATCTGGGATTTTTTTCAACACTTTCTTTTCCTGCCGCCCTTGGTTAGCACTTATTACATGGGACAATCCTACATTATGAATTGAAATGGGAAATATGCCTTTGCACTCTGTGTGTGAGGAATATCAATGAGTCATAAATGAGAAGCTGAAACAAAGCGTATGTTATGCATGTCAATGCAGTACTCAATGATTGCACCTTGCATGGTAGCCCTTGTCATCAGTGAATGAATGGGTGTGAATGTGTGAATGATGACATGTAGTGTTAAAAGCAATTTGAGTGGTCTGAAGACTAGAAAAGCTAAAAAAAAAAAAAAAGCACTATACAAGGACAGTCCATTTACTATTCCCTGATACAAGTATTTTCCATTCATACTGGTGTTATACATTAATCCCATCAGTGTTCACTTGTTCTTGGAAATGTGTGTTTGTATGAGTCTCAGTCTTCAGAGTTTTGTGTTGCAGGAGTTTGGCCTTTTGTTATGGATTTGTGTACAGAATGACGAATTATTTCAGAACATCTGTAAACAATGGAGGACAAACTGTAAGAGGAGCCATAGTGTAGCTACCAGAGCCATGCGCTTACAGTAGCACCATGGATACAACCACAACTGCTGCCATAGCCCGAGCACTACCGGAGCCATGACCACAGCCACAGCTTCAACCGTCACAGCCAGAGAGCAGCTGCAGCTGACAGTCAGAGCTCGGCCTTGTGAAAGGAGTACTGAGCAATACCTGCATCATATGAAGTGTCACATTGTTTCTCTTTTCTGTAGCAACTGCAAAGTGCAGTGTAACTGGAAGGGACCAACACGCTAACTGTTTCTTTGGATCAGGGCGATATAAAGTGCTCTGCACTTACCTGCACAAAAACAACAGCAAATTCCCGCACAATGACATAGATTCATGTGACATAGATTCATGATGACATAGATTCATGATGACATAGATTCATGTGACATAGATTCATGATGACATAGATTCATGATGACATAGATTCTGTGAATTGACTAATGGATAGTCTGCATTTGAGGACAATGTGCTCAGGTGTGAAGCTCCTCACACTGTCGTCAGAAAAATCTATACTCGACTATATATATATATATATATATATATATATATATATATATATATATATAAATATATATATATAAAATATATATATCTATATTATATTTGACTACTAGACAAAATGTAGTCAAGTTAATGAGCTCTCCTTAGATTAATAAAAGAAATTGTGAAAAAATGAACAGCAGTTGTTTTGGTCATTTTATGAAGGATTCCTTCACAAAGATGATGATACTCCTGCTGTCAAGGTTCCCTAGACTTTGGAATGACTTTAATGTAAAGAAGGCCAGCGAGAACGATTTGATATATGTGCTTCTAAATGAATTATTATTCAGGTATTTATGGCTTGTCTTGCTTTTTCTAATTTAGCTAATTTTCTGTTCTTCATTTATTTATTATGTTTTATTGTGACTGTTCTATTATCTTACATTTTGCAAAGCAATTTACAGCCTTATTTTGAAAACTTTGATACAGATTGAACCTATTATTATTATTATTGATAGTAGAATTGCTCATAAAGAGCGACTTAATATCTGTATTATTTTTTTTTCTCCTTTTGCACTGTTGTGCAGCATTGCTTGGTTTCACAGTAAAAAGGTAAAGAACTGCTGTCATGATAAACATCACAGACGGAAACCTTTGAAAGTGACTAAAGTTGCATCTAGTTCTATTTAAAAGTTTCACTTTACATATCAGCAGATGTTCTCACCTTGTAACAAGGACGTGGCAGACCAGGCTCGACTTGACAGGGAAGGACTGAGTCAAGAAAGAGAAAAAAAAACAACATTTAAATGATGCGCCAGATGAGGAGAAAGGTTGAATTTAATTGGACTTGAGATGTTTCATGTTGGCAGATTCATGCTCCTGTATTGTCTTGTTTTCTATGTAGATAATTCTAAATTCTAAATCTAGAAACGTGTCTGTGCGGAATACAGTTGCTGTGTTCCAGACTCTGCTGCAGAATACTGCAAGGTTGAGACAGCTTAGGTTAGGTGTCAGACTTAGATGTTCTACTTATGCTTGAATAAAAACATAGCTTTACCCAATCTGTTCCACATATCAGACATATGGTGTTAAGCGATTGGCACTTTACTCTGCTGTATTTGTATTGGAAGCTTGGCACAGACTCCATCTCTGCAGTCTGTTACATTTGAACACATAGTCTATGATGGCTTCCCCCCTCCAGGCTTTGACAAACTCTGGTTTCCATATGGTTAGTGGCAGCGCTGAAATGTATGTGTGGAGCTAATCCTCTTCTTCCTCTGAGGTGGGTTTAAAATGGACACATATTGAATTATAGTGATGACATTCTGTGTTCTGTGTTGTGACTGCACTGTCTGCTGTTTGTAGACGAGTGTATGTGTTTCTAAGACATTCATACAACGAATTTGTATTTTGTTTGTAAGAAGCACACAGCAATACTGACAGGATTATAGTGTTATTTTCAACACAGTTGCCAGAATTCTTTTTTGGTATTGTACGTTTACGTTACCTTTAAACAATTAATATTGTTAATACAATATTAACAATAATTGTATACTATGGAAACACAAGAAAACCGGTATTTGCAATACTGGCTTTCAGATGAGACATTTGGATGTGGTTTCTTCATTAGACTCAAAATGAATATGTGCTATTATTAGCTCAATGTAGAGGATGCACATTTTCACTGTCGCAAATCCCAGTGAAATATGGTCTAAATGTAATCAACGTCTTCAAATAGTCAGTGAAAAAACCTTAACTTTTGAACCAATTTAGAACATCTTGTCACCTTTCATTTTTACATACAGTTATATATAGACAGAATAAACGCGATACTATAATAACACCAAAGTCCAAAATACAATCAAGTAATCTGAAATAAAAAAATGTCTAAAATAAATTGACGTAAAAAACGTAACAACAAAATAAAAGTCAAACAGGATATCCGGTTGTACCGGAAGACCGGCTTGTCTCCATTCTATAGAAATGGCCGTTCTCATTCTTACAATGCATTAGCAACAAATCTTGACGTTTAGCAAGTAATGTGTTTCGAGGGCGGAATTGTTCTGTCGTCAATCATCGCTGCACTGTTTTGTGCTGTAGAATAATATGAATTGGAATGTTGCGTTTTTGTTTCTCTCTAATCGTTATGAAGTCTAAGTTTTGTTGTTAGCTAGCTAACTACCTGCCCGCTAGTGCGTTAGCTGCCCATCCGAGAGACCGAGCCATCGGTCATCCAACACTGTCCGATACAGTCCGTTAATGTGGAAAGAATAGGACCTCATACCTGAAGAAAACTGCTCTTTAGATTCAATAGACGGGAATCGTTGGGGTAACCCCGCGCCTGTCACATGCCCGAACAAGGCCCCAGGATGAATGGCTTTTCTCTCGGTGAGCTGTGCTGGCTGTTCTGTTGTCCGCCCTGCCCCAGCCGCATCGCGGCCAAGCTAGCTTTCCTACCACCGGAGCCCACGTACTCGATGCACACCGATGCGAATGGGGTAGCTAGCTTACATTTATCCGAACGGGCAGACTGGCAGTACTCTCAACGAGAGCTCGACGCGGTGGAAGTGTTCAGCACCAGAAGCAGCCGGGGTAACCGGGTCGGGTGTATGTTTGTGCGCTGCGCCCCGAACAGTCGGTACACGCTGCTGTTCTCCCACGGTAACGCCGTGGACCTGGGGCAGATGTGCAGTTTCTACATCGGCCTCGGCTCCAGGATCAACTGCAACGTGTTCTCGTACGATTACTCGGGCTACGGAGTCAGCACTGGCAAGCCTTCTGAGAAGAACCTGTATGCGGACATCGAGGCGGCCTGGCAGGTCCTGAGGAACAAGTGAGTGTGAGCCATGAGAGTATTTGGGATCAGCACATGTGCTCAATTGTTTGATGTTCATGTAGTCCGCTAGTCCCAATACGTGATCATATTGAAGAAGGTAAAAGCTAAAGGTTTCTTATTCTATGTTTCATTTCATGATTCAATACTTGATTCGAAATCTACCTCAGAATAGTACAGGAGGAACCATTTTCAAGCTATTAATCTGCTGAAACGTTTTACATTTGACAGGATTTAGCATGTTAGTCTTGCCTCTGTGTGAGAATAATGAAATGAAAGTGTAATTTACAGATCTGTGTGTGTGTGTGTGTGTGTGTGTGTGTGTGTGTGTGTGTGTGTGTGTGTTCTGGAGAAACACAAGGTGAAGCTGGCAGGCTGTCTGCTGCTGCTGCTGCTGCTGCTGCACTAGTACTGTCTCTCTTCATTTACAGTGGGGTGTCTCCTCTACAGGTGCAGTGTGTTCCACAGCTTTAGGTCAAGTTAAGCTGCAGTTAGCATTAGGGCTGCAACTAACGATTATTATAATAATCGATTAATCTGTCGATTATTTTTTCGATGAATCGGCGGGGAAAAGGCGAGTGAATCAAAACGTGTCTTTAGTCTTGCAAACTATACCACCCCTGCTTTACTACCGTTATTAACGAGCTAACGCTAACTTGTCATGCTTGTGAAGCTGGATAAGGAGTAAACAGCAGCATCAGGAGAGCTACTGGAGGGACGTTATGTTCCTCACTTCAACACGGAACAACAGTAGGATTCTGTAGTGACTTACTCTGCTGTTGAACTCCCTTCCTCCTCCTCAAGGACTCCAACATGTTTACGTTTTAGGTGCTGAATCATCACCGTGGTGATCCCCTGCCATGTCGTGTCGCTTTTGCATATCTTGCAATTAACACACTTTCTCGATGTTTTTAGTGTGAAATGCTCCCACACCTTGGATGACTTGGGTCGTACTGATTTCTCTGCCTCCGCCGTGTGTTTCAGAACAACGTTACGGGTCTCTCTTTTTTTTTTTTAATACTCAAACATCTCTGCGGCTTATTGAGTGGCGTAATAATCGCGCGACACAACGAATCAATAATGAAATTCGTTGCCAACGCCTTTAATCGATTCGTTGTTGCAGCCCTCGTTAGCATCCAGCGTCCATCAAGCTTTTCTAATTGGATAGTTCACATAAAAATGTCTCCTTCTGCCACGGTCTGCAAGCTGAAGCGGGAACATTTGACACCGGCTTTGTGTTTCCCCCGTTACATATTAACTTTTGAAAATGGATCAACATTGCTTTATTATTCATATGTAAACGAATGGTCTTTCTTGAACGGCAGCAACAACAGTTGTAACTTTGAGAACATTCCTACAGGGAGCAGCGTATTTGGAGTTGAGAGCCTTGGTCGTCTCCCTACAGCAAAGAAACTATTATTGTTGGCTGGAGTGGTAGTGGGACTAGCAGCTTCACAAGAACTTCTAACATAAACAGCAGGGGTCACTAATAGGCGGACCGCGGTCCGGATCCGGACCCAGACGCCGTTGTATCCGGACCCAGGACCTAAAACCGATAGATAATTGAGAATTATTACATTTTGACGGAGTGCTTTTATTTTAACCGGCGCAGCTTTTCCAGCCTTTACGGCACTTGTTCAGCGGCGTAAATCACATCACGTGATGCAGCTCAGCCAATCAAATATGGGTATTCTGACAAGTTTCCTGACTCGAGTGAGATGTAGACACACGGGGAGACGAGGAAAGAGAACGAGGACAATTATTACGTGAGTCAGAGAAGTTATTTCACATGACGTTCTCCAAAGAGAGAAAAGTGGTCAGAGAGACCAGAGAGACCAGAGAGACCGAAGAGACCGAAGAGACCGAAGAGACCGGAGAGACCGGAGAGACCAGAGTCTTTGAACAGGAATGAACAGACTCTTATAGGTTCATTCTTCCCACGGACAGTTTAAAACCAGTGTGTCTCATATGTTCAGAGACCGAGACAAATTGTCTCATGTATGCGATTTTGAAGGGCTTTTATTTTGAAATGCTACATCAGAATGTCCTGGTTCTCTCTGAGAGACACCTTGAGGTGCTCTGCTATTAAGATGCACATTTTTCAAAAGCTTTCTGTTATGTCAGTTATTCTTTAATCCAGCCCTTATTTTACTTGAAATGAGAAAAACATTTATTTATGTATTTCTATGTATTATTTATAATTCATCCACTTAAATTTGAAAACTGAGAATAATAATTGTTAAAATATAATTGATGTGTACTTTCTTTATTTGATTTGACAGTTATTGGCTACACAGAGACGTTACTACTACTAGACTTCTTGAATATATATATATATATATATATATATTTATATATATATATAATATTATTGTAATGTTCCGGACCTTTGCCCGAGGAGATTTTCTCAATTTGGACCTTTTGGAATGTTAATTGAATACCACTGATATACAGTATATCAGTCATGGCTGCAGCCTCAGCCCGACAATCTGCAAGAAGTTCCCAAATCCTTAAAATACAGTGGCTAAGCTAAATTAGCTTAGCGATTAGCTTTCATTGATTAGCCTGTTCTTATGATAAAACTCTGTGTGGCATTGCTAACGTTAGCTGCAGTGGACGAGGACGGACGGTAGGAAACGGAGCATTTCTGCTTGTCGGTCACATGTTTCCTCCCTCACTTGTGAGGGTTTAGATTGTGTGTGTGTGTGTGTGTGTGTGTGTGTGTGTGTCTGTGTGTCTGTGTCTGTGTTTGCTGACTCTTTTGTTAGTGCAGGATTTTGTCACACTGCATCGCTTCCGTTAGTCCTCTGGGGATGAGGTCCTAGATACCCACAAGTACTTTACCTTTGTCTGCTAAGCTTACTGTTTTTATTAGGTAATTCGATCCAAACTGTGGCCAACTGCATGCCTGGTTCTGAACATCAATAACGTGTGTGTGTGTGTGTGTGTGTGTGTGTGTGTGTGTGTGTGTGTGCGTGTGCGCGCTCTACTCTCTCCAGGTGCTGCACATGTGCTCTCGCAGTTGAGAACATTTGATATACTTAAAATGATTTAATTTTAATTTGTATCTTTTAATCCATACTTATTTCTATCCTTGAACTTTCCAGGAACCTTTTTAAGGAACTGGTGACCTCAACCTGTACTCTTTGACCACGTGAATTGTGGTAGGGATACTAATTCAGATCATCTTTCATCCTGGCTCACTCGAGTGTTGTTTCAAAGACACTAGACTCTTATTAAGAGTGTGAGACGATAAACACCATCAGTCGTTTGCCAAAGTGTCGGCCTGTCTAGTCAACATTTGTGTTACTGTTAATAGTTAAGTGAGCCTATCTTTTTAGTTTTGTACTATTTTTAGTGTGGGGGGGGGGGGGAAATAGCAAAGGAGCACCATGCAGAAGGACACCAAGACATTTGAGCTTGTTCACTATCACTGTTAGGAAAGGCCAAGTGATGCAAATGTCAAAGCTTTATACTCTGACTCCTGAAACCTTGTTCCAACAATCGGTAGCCGCGGGCTAGCCTAAGCCGCTGCCTGGAGCACTGTGAAAACAATTTTTTGGAGGGATTTTGGATGGAGCACACAGTGGATTTTTTTTCCCTTGAGAGAGAGAGAGAGAGAGAGAGAGAGAGAGAGAGAGAGAGAGAGAGAGAGAGAGAGAGAGAGAGAGAGAGAGAGAGAGAGGAGAGAGAGAGAGAGAGAGAGAGAGAGAGAGAGAGAGAGAGAGATTCCTGAAGGCAAAGTCTTCTCAAGGCCATGAGTCTGAAAGTCAAAAAAATTCGATCGGACAGTGAAGAAAATATCTGTAATTGAAAAAAAATAAATAAAAATTATCTGAATATGAAAATATACAATCCGCAACTGAAAAATGTGAGACCCAACAGACTAAGGCAAATGCTCAAAATAAAGTAAATCTGCAATTTGTTGGAATTTAATTAGCAAATGATTCTTGTCCATGTCTGCTGATCTCAGACAGGGGGGGGGGGGGCACATTGCCTGCTGGGTTGTATAACTTTAATACGTTTTATTGAGATCTTCTCTACACGGATTTGATGGAGAGCCTACGGTGTTATTGTCCTATTGTTTCACCTTGCCATCACATTACGTGGATCATAGGCCGATCGTTACTTCATATGAAATAATAAAGTCGACCCGTAGATTTCTCATTGTGACCGTGCCTCAGATTAATGTCCCGTCTGACAGATCGTCTGAAGGCCGCTGAAAGCAAACCAAAAGAGTCTCTTCCTGCCGAGCGTTCGATTCACATTTCATTGTTCCCCGATCCTCTGCAGAGCCCGAGCATGAATCAGTGTTCATCTTAGGCTCTCCTTAGGGGAGCTTTATGTATATTCAATAACCTTCTCATTACATTTTGTGGGAAATCATTAAGACTATGCCCATAAACAGCAATTTCATTTCATAGCGGCAGTCCTTTTACTTAGCCTTTAGGGCTCTGCTGAACTGATGCTGCGAGAAAAACTTTGAAGGCAAAGATTTGTTTGCACAGCGATTAGTTGAATTGACATTTTGATAATTGCTTAATGAGTTTATTGTTCTTGATTGAAATGACCCCCCCCCCCCCTCCAATCAGGTTTTAAAGAATCACTTCCTGTTGTTGTGCCAACAAACCCCTAACTGTCACAGCTTAAGAAAATCAATGGGCTGGAATGAAATGTGGGCGTTTGGGTTGAAATCGCAAATTACGGCAGCTTTGTCTTCAAAGAAGAAAGTGGAGTAAGCTCTTACCCCATCACCCATTTTGGTGGATAAATGTAGAGTATGGCATGGTTAGATATTCCAATATACCAATCCATGTGAGCATGATGTTCTGTCATTAGTCCTCCTCAAGCCTCGTCTCATCGCTGTGAATGTGGGCGCTGTGGTTGCTTGTGGTGTTGGCACAACAGGAAGTGTGACCTGCACTAATGACGTGGGATTTCCCAAAGACTCCCGTCCACATAATGCGTACTTGGAAAATGAGTCCAAGCTTACGATCATTTGCATATACCATAAATCTATACATAGATTTGGAAGAACTAAAGAAGGAAATGAAGTTTCCTGTATCTTAAACCTTGAATACATGTTGGTGCGATGGGGCTTGACAGTCTCATCTCATCTTCAACCTCTTATCTGGGATCGGGTCGCGGGGGCAACAGCTCCAGCAGGTGGACCCCCAAACTTCCCTTTCCCGGTGCCACATCAGCCAGCTCTGACTGGGGGGATCCCGAGGCGCTCCCAGGACCAGTTTGGAGATATAGTCCCTCCACCTGGTCCCGGGCCTCCCTCGGGGGTCTCCTCCCAGCCGGTCGTGCCTGGAACACCTCCCTAGGGAGGCGCTCGGGTGGCATCCTCACCAGATGCCCGAAACCACCTCGACTGGCTCCTTTCCACGCAAAAGGAGCGGCGGCTCTACTCCGAGTCCCTCACGGATGACCGAACTTCTCACCCTATCTCTGAGGGAGACGCCAGCCACCCTTTTAATCGTAGAAGTTTCACTTCACTGGGCTTCACGTCTGACGACGCGGTTGTTGTTGTTTTCATCCTTTTATATTGTCTCCTCCACACCACCAACGCCTGTTTACTCACTTTCATCAGAGGCGGGTTGTCATGCTGGTTCTATCTTCTCACCTCCAAGCTTTTTAAAGTCCAAGGCTGTAACGAGGTAGCATGATCCAGTCTGCATAACACAGCTCTGTGTACGTCTGCTGAATGAATCGTCACCTAAAGGAACCATTTACTTCCTCCTCATTGAAAGGCTCTTGATAAAGGACCCGCCGGCTCATTCAAGGATGTTTCTGGTTTCTGAAACCGGACTGGCTTTGTGAGATTTTAAGCCGGTACGGAGATGGGGCTCAAAGAACGGAAATTATTTTCAGGAAGACTTGAAACATCTCTGTCTGTTTTGGCTGAGGGGAGTGTGATCCGTTGCCTTGGTCACATGCCAGCTCTTTTAGAAAGCACTTCCTATGCATGCACCTACTCATTAACCCTCACTTTGTCTGTGAGCCGCGTTCTGAGCTTCAGAGAACCTCATGCTACTACTTTTGATTTGGAGACTGTTCTTCCTTGGCTTTGACTTAAAGGTTTTACTGCCAGTCGTAATGTTTCCATGGAATTTCTAATTTCTACAAAGTATGTTTGAACAGGCCATTTTAGACTGGCCTGAGTTTGCATATGGAAACATTGCTCTTTGTCTCTCTCTCTCTCTCTCTGTCTGTCTGTCTGTCTGTCTGTCTGTCTGTCTGTCTGTCTGTCTCTCTGTCTCTCTCTGTCTCTCTCTCTCTCTCTCTCTCTCTCTCTCTCTGCCTCCCCCCGTCTCTCTCTCTCCATTTTAGACTGGCCTGAGTTTGCATATGGAAACATTGCTCTCTCTCTCTCTCTCTCTCTCTCTCTCTCTCTCTCTCTCTCTCTCTCTCTCTGCCTCCCCCCGTCTCTCTCTCTCCATTTTAGACTGGCCTGAGTTTGCATATGGAAACATTGCTCTCTCTCTCTCTCTCTCTCTCTCTCTCTCTCTCTCTCTCTCTCTCTCTCTCTCTCTCTCTCTCTGCCTCCCCCCCTCCGGTCTCCATCTCTTTTTCTTTGGAAGTAGCTTTCCAGTCATCCTCTCCAGTATTTGGACAAGTGTTTTCACTAAACCCAGCGGTCTGTTTCCCTTCATTCCAAATGATGCCGCTCCTTCAACTGGAAGTCTTAACTTTTACGCATTAATAATCTCAGAGAAAGAAACCATGATATCTTCTCATCTATTTAACCATTTTACGATTTCAAACGGCACCATGTGGGGAAGGTCAGAAAGGTGCAACTCCATCCTCTGTCCCTGTTCTGTTCTTTTACCAACTTTGTTTTTGCCATCTACAGTGGTTATTTGCATAAAATGACAATTCAAATGATTAGGGATTCATTTTTTTTTTTTATAAATGCTTGCATTGATTAAAAATCTTGACATTAATAGTTTAAATAATGTATTCTAAGCTGCTTAGAGCTAGTGTTAGGAAGTTAAACAGCTCATAATTCAGCTCTAATATTTATTTATGTCGCTGTGAAAACATCTCAAACAACCGGATTTATTCAAGTTCAATCACCAAAAACTACATTTTACAACACGATGCTTAAACACTTCATAAAGTTCTAATTCACCTTCGCCCAGTGCGCTTTATTTTACCGAATAAGCTTGAACACATCATGTAACAGAGTTGGAGCTAATTCCTACACACACGCACGCACGCACGCACGCACGCACGCACGCACGCACGCACGCACGCACGCGCGCGCGCGCGCGCGCTCTCTTTCTCGACCAAACAACCTGACAACCAGGCAGACACATGGCCGACAACCTGGCAGCTAAACTAATTGGGAAAGTGGCTGCATGTGTCCACGACAACGCACGCAACATCTTGGGTGGCAGAGGTAGACCGGGGTTGTCTTCCAATCAGAAGATCCCCAGTACACGTCCATGAGTCCTTGGGAAAGACACTAAAGACACTTAACCCCAAATTGCTCCTGAAAGCTTTGCCTTCGGCGTGAAGGGGTTCGTCAGTCCTGATGGGCAGGTGGTGCCTTGTGCGATTGCCCGGCCATCGGTGTATGAATGGGTGTGAATGAGGGCGTGTGGCGTTAAAGTGCTTTGAGTGTTAGAGGGGGTTTGAGTGGCTGTACAAGTCCATTTACCAGGTGCTATTACCATGGCCTCCAACCCTCCTGGATGTTCAGGTGCCTGTTTCCACAGACGCTGCAGGAGGCGGTAAATGATGGAAAGATGGACTTATCCTGTTTTCCTTGGGTTATCGTTGCAGCATGTAAATTAGCGTCTCTAATATCCACTAAACGCGTGGGTGTAATAGTTTAATGATGCCCAGTTATGGCTATAATCAGCCTTTTAGTTTTCGTACTCCGGTCTAGTCGGTGTGCTGTATCAAAGTCCAGTGTGTAGTGAGGCAGCTGGCCAGCGGCTGCTTTTTGCGTATCCATGTGTGCGGTCATAATCTTCTGACGAGACGGCTGCTCGGTTCAGTTGCTGCTTATCAGAGGCTGGATTTGTGTAGGCCAGCAGAAGATTAGTCACGCCCAAGCTGTTATCTGAAGAGCTCTTATGATGGCATCACTTCACAGCAAACGTACACCCCAGCACCTCTTGTCCAAACCCTTTGTCACAGTCGTCCTTTCACCGGCGGGCTAATCCTTCTGTGTGAGCATTTCTGCTCGGCCAGCGCCGTCAGTCACCGGGGAGGGTTTGTTTAATGCTTCCTCCCCAGATTGGAAGTTCTGGCAGGAAAACATGCCATCCTCGGTCCTCCCCATCCCCGGTCCTCCCCTCCTTCCCTGACGGGCCTGTTTTCTGTCAGCACTGCCTTTTGACCCTGCTGTGCTTAAGAAGAGAAGTCCAATTCCACTGGCCAGGTTCCGTATCGGATGGTTCTCTGCCCTGAACCACCCAGTGCATTCCTGACACCAGGCATCCCCGGTCTCTACGGTGTTTTTCTAAGCGCGCCCAGATGTAGGCCAGTGATTCTGAGCAGAGCAATGGACTCTTAACTAGTTTCAACACGCGCTGCACCCACCAATCTGTTACTTCATCTGATCATCAAGGATCAATAATTAATATCGGCAGCAAAACAACACAATCGGGGATCTAAAAGTTAGTTTTGCTCCTTTTTTTTTTTTTTTTTTTTTTTTTTTTTTTTTGTGCTGATCTGAACTGAGTTTTATGATCTGTTGCTCCTCTAATAATAATAGATTTGCCCAAAACACGAGTGACTTTATTCGTTTTTATAAGTGCAAAATAATCTCAGCTCTGTTTTTCTGGACCTTTTACCCATAACACAGTGAGTATCTCAGTGGTCATGTTCTCTCTGATGAAGAGTTGTCTTGACCGTGTTTATTAACTATGGGGTCATATCGCTCTCAATATTAATGAATGCATTCAAAAGACAAAAAATGTATTTAGTGATTTACATATCCATTATTCTCTCTTTCTCACTCTTTCCATGCACACAAAAATAGTTATGGTATATAAATGTAACCAAAATCCACATATAAAAAACCCCCCCAATATTCACAAATATTTCTGTATTCTCATTAAAACCATAATCGGGATGTTGTAACATTTCTACACAAACTGCTGAACCTGCATTTACAGACTGCTCGTCACATGTCGTCTTCACTGCATTTGTGTGTAGTTTTTTTTATATATCGTAAATGTGTCCAAAAACATCTGAATATGATACGACCGGCTGTTCACCAGTCACAACCAGCCGGTCTACTAAAGACTCAACATGAACCTAGACCACGCTGCCTCTTGGTTTCACCGGGTCTTGAATTGTCTTCTATGTAAAGCCGCCATGGCTGAATGTGTCTTTTGTCTGTGTGTGTGTGTGTGTGTGTGTGTGTGTGTGTGTGTGTGTGTGTGTGTGTGTGTGTGTGTGTGTGTGTGTGTGTGTGTGTGTGTGTGTGTGTGTGTGTGTGTGGTACAGGTATGGAGTCACACCTGAGAACATCATCCTGTACGGTCAGAGTATTGGCACCGTGCCCACCATCGACCTGGCTGCCCGCTATGAATGCGCCGCTGTCATCCTCCACTCGCCGCTCATGTCGGGGCTCCGGGTGGCCTTCCCTGACACTCGGAAGACTTACTGCTTCGATGCCTTCCCCAGGTGAGTCTCACCATGGCAACGGTTACCTGGGTAACTATCAGCCATCTTTTAAAATCCAGTTTCCTCTGTTGGAAACCATGACTGTCGGTATGCAGTCTTCCTGTCTAGCGACGTTAGTTTCGCCACCTGATTTAGATTTAGCTCTGGTCTTTTTCTCAGTCATTTGATTTCCATTCATTTAGTCTGGTTTCCGTTTTTGTAGTTGCCATAGTTACAGGAGTGGTTGTGATACTGAAGCAGCAGAGCGCTGCGATGTGCTCCTTGGCTCGTCTTCTTTTCAAAGCCTCTGACTGAAAGCGCTGACTAATCAACATCATCTTTACTGCACCTGTGCAGAGAATTGTTTCTTCGGATTCTTCCTAAACCACCACGCTTTAGTCCGACACAGTGCACTGCTTTACCCGAATACTGTTCCTGTATTCTAATGCGTCCTTTACATCTGTGTGACAGCGATAGCAGAAAGAGACGTTCGTCACCTGTTAAGTTAAATAACTCTACTTTAATCAAACTGCAGGCGTGGGATTTACTTTTTCAGGGGTTGACTGAAAAAGGCTCCAACTTGAACTTATTGAATGTACAGTACACACTCTACAAAGTAATGGCTTTAATATACAGAGGTTCCCGTGGAACTGCTGCTCAATTAAATCCATCTCTCTCTCCGCAGATGGTCCGTCTCAGCAGGCGGCGTGCCGTGTCTGCATGTTAAGTGCTTTCAAAGTAAAATATTGGCACAGATTGATCATTTTAATCAGTTGCATCAGTAAAACCATCTCTAAAATGAATGATATTTAAACAATGGATGTTCAACAATAGGGATGGGTTTCGTCTGGGTTTTTTTCCGATACCGGTGCTAAAACGATACTTAAAAAAACAAAAAGCACAAAACGACGATTGACGACATTAAAGAAAGGCTTTTTTTTGTTGCAGAGGCAATTCTTTTTTTTTTTTAATTAGTTAATATGTTCAAATTTGAACATATTAACTGTTAAAAGTATACTATAAATATAAATAAATACAAAACACTTGGCTTCAAACTTTTTAACTTCAAACTATGAACAATATATTAACTGTTAACAGTTTCCAGTATACTCAAATAAATATAAATAAACTTCAGCAATTCTTTTGCAGAAATATGAGCATATTTGCCTTCTCTGGCAAAATACGACACCTCTCCTGACTAACTGCATGTCCTCTCAGATGGTGTGATGAGGCCGGGACACACAGGGACACACAGGGATGAACTGGTGAGGACAGATCCTCCCTGGATGGGGGTCGGTAACGAGGATTGAGGGCAGCGGTCATCTCTCTGTATAAAATACATTTGAGGATATTTATTAGTCTTTTTGACGAATTGTCTTCATGGAACAGATTTGATACAAATATTGTTTTCACATCACTTTTTTGGACCTGAACCGTGGAGAAGAATGCAGTCCCTTGACCACACATGTGGTCACAGACCTGTGGAGGTCCTCCACCTTCTCTTTTGTTCAATGAGCCTTCTTTGCCAAGGGAAATGGGGTCACTGTCGAAGCTCGAAAGCCAAAAAATATAAACATAAATAACGGTAAATATTTTACAGGCAACAGAAGCATCACTGCACATGCCATCGCTAGTTTCAATAACATTACGCTGACTTGCTATGATGGCGGCAGGTAGCCTACCGTTTGCTAGTAGCTAGCTAGCTAGCTAGCTTAAACATAAACCCAGCCACACTTTTGACCGTTTACCTTTCGGCATTTTCTCTGTTAAAAGGTTGATGGCTAGCTAGCTACTGTAGCTATACAACGGTAGGCTATCGTTACCTGCTGCCAGGTTGAGTCATCAGAGTAGTGTAACGTTAACTAGCGCAAGTGAGGTGATGCTTATGTTGGCTGTAACGTCCGTTTTAGGCCACCGGTGGCAGTATTTCAGTCGGCTCAGGCACCAAAAAGGAAGCACCGAAATCTGCGTTGCGTTTCGGTCCGGTAGGCATCCAGCTCAAAGATGCCGTTCAGATTCGGATTCGTCTGGTTCTTTGTCACTTTTGTTTCTGATGTTGACCGTTGGGTCTAACTTGTCCACCTAACCCACCTTAAGTGAGCCCGAGTCGTCGCTAGCGCTGGGGCTAACTCCCCTCAGTCACTCACTTACATCGGCAGGTAGCAAGGAGACGGAGGAGCCTCGTGTCTTGAGGAGTTGTAGCTTTTATTCACCCACAAATTAGCATGCACACATTACACACACTGCACTGCCACGTTCACGGCTGTGATGTTACCGCTAACCCGAACTTAGGTCACTGCTGAAAGTTTGGGAGAGCTCCAGAAGAGCCCGATTTAAAGATTATTTTGATGACTGACTTCGTGCAAGATTCAGAAACCAATGTCCTTAAAACTTTACACCTTTTGCAACAATGAAAATGAAGCTGTGCAACTATGATGAATCTGTCGGAACCGTCGACACGGACAGGATTTGATCAAACTTTGATCAAACGTGATATTGAGATCCATCTTCTTGATGTGCAGCATGTAACAGCTCGCCAAAAAAGCTTCATAACTTAACTGCAATTTAATGTGGAGATACTCCATCCTTATCTAGCGTACTTACTCATCCTAGCCATCTGTCGGCTCATATTATGTAATCAAACTGATGAGCCAAGTAATGACCGCTGGGTGCTTGTGTTTGTCTTGTACCTACAGGTTGAGGAATCTTGCACACATTCATAACCTTGACATTCAGATTCTGCACAGCTTTTTTTTAAATCTCTATTCATTCTTTCTACGGGCCTTAACACCAGGGATGTGACCAACAAACAACCCAAAAATACTCTCCTGACAATTTTTCGCATCAAAACTATTGATACCAGATGCAAATTTTGGACATGCAGATTGCTACTCTTTCAACAATAGATTTGGACCAACTACCAGGGTCCACCGTCCGTCACTGTCTGAGGTCAACTCTTATTTTTAGAATACAGTTACCCAGCGTGTCTGTCTAGGGCCTTTTATTGTGAAAGGAAAGATTTGCAAGCTGCAAACTGGATAGTTATTTCTGCCAGAAAGGGTTCATTTCAACCCAAACCACAATCTGTAACCAAACCCAACCAAACGGTTGTGTTGCCTAAAGCCGAGGAGACTTCTGCCAGAAAGCTGAAGCCAAAGTTCTCACGTGCTTTAAGTTGGGCCTACGGAGTCTCGCTATTGTTGTACGCTACGGTGTACATTTTGAATATGTCCGGTTTGCACAACGTGATTGGTCAATGCCCTTATTTGCTCAGAAAAACCCATGAAGGTTCTCATGTAGAGAGCAGGTGTTTCTATGATGTGGTCCACCAGGTTTTTATCATTGACGATAAGCTAAATAACAGAAACACCTCTGTGTACTTGGCCATGGATGGTTAGTTTAAAGGAGACCCCCCCCCCCACCACCACCTCTGTGTGACCTAAGTGTAAGTTACCATCACATGGATCCACAGGGCAGAGCTGTGTTAGCCTTCTATCAAATATTGTCGGACATGACAGATTTGATTTAGGTTCAACTTGATATGCGTTTGGTATTATTTAGTAATGTCAAGTAAACCATTGGTTAAGTTGGTCTTACAGGTTTCAGAGTTCTTCAGACTCCACTGATGTAGGAACAAGATGAATCTGTGCTTGGTTCATGTTGAAAAACTGTGACCGGCACAAATACAGGTCTGTAGTTTAAATTCTAGTCGCAGTATTGGTAGAAAAATTGCAATTCGATATTTTCCTCCAAATGATGCGGCTCTATTAAGGAACAAATGCTCCCCCAAAAAACTTCAGTCTACTGCCACAACACCAACAGCGGACATTGATCCACAGAGAAATCTGTCCTCCGATACAGTTTGAACCGAAACACTACCAGCTGGGTATCTGGTCTGGTCCTCCTGGGTAAGGCTGTCATCAACCGTCGCAAAGGAAACTAGTGTTGGTGGTGCCACTTTTACCATTGCATGTTTTGCAGTTCTTTTATCACGGATTCTAATTGTGTGTCTGAGTGGGAAGATCAAATATCTGGCGTCGGAGCTTCCCAGCTGGACCTCGATAGAAACCAGCAGGAGCCCAACTGTCGGCATAAAGCAGCAGTTCTCCAATCACGCAAGATGCTGAGGTTTGACCCACTTTCATCACACAGCAGTTGTTCAGTTGCATCTCCTCTACACTTCTCACAAGTTATACTTTAGCTTTGTTACTTTATTTTTTTGGCTGTGGGTGAATATTCAGGACTTCCTGTGCTCCAAGCCTGGGAACAGGCATGTTTCAAGACGGAATGATTGGTCCATACGTAGAGCCTGCATAAAGAAGTCTGCATGCGATTTAAAAACTCTTGCCTTGGTCTATATAAACGCGGCTTGATGAAGGTCTAAGGACTGACAAATAAAGTGACGTAGCATGCTTAACATTTTCTAAACGCTAGTTTTGCCTCTGAGGCCAAAATGTACTCCTAAAACCGGTGCTGCGCAGTAAAGCGGTGCGGTTTTACGAGGCTCCACTCGTCTCTTCAATGTCACTCTGTCTCATCTGTACACTGTGAGATCGGATCTCGCTCGCATTGGGGTCTGATCAGACCACGTGCTGAGGTGGCCTGGCTCATATTGACTTCAGGTCTCAGTGAGTGTGGACAGCTAGTGGATGCAATTTTTGGGGTTAAGTGTCTTGCTCAAGGACACACTGACATGAGACTAGTGGAGCGGGAGCCGGGGATCGAACCGCCGACCCTCTGATTTGAAAGGCGGCCCTGCTCTCCACTTAGCCACGGTCACCCAATTTTTCAAGCAGTACTTCGCCCCTAAAATGACCATTTTACTCATCGTGTGTCGCCTTAAATTCTTGAAGAAATCTTTGTTGTTCTCGTGTTTCCACGTTGAATACTCGACAAACAAAAGTCTTCATGAATTAAATGGGGCAACACAATATGAAAACATCTGTTGACAAAGTGACAACTTGTGTAGTCTAATCTACGTGTCATTTATCCACTCGTACGCTCACTACTGGTTTAGAATGGTGCGTTTGTGTGGCGTTTGTGAACCAGCGAGCGCATGGCAGGATACATGAGACCTGGATCACGCCGAGTCGTGAGAGCTTCTAAACGGATGGTTTGATTTAGCATCGCTGCTCTTAAATGCAAATCAAGGATTTACTCCTGATCCTTTGTTCACTGTGGAGGCATGCAAGAAAAAAAAAAAAGTTTCCTTCAAGATTTCAAGGCAACACGCTGCGAGGAAATGGATGTACAAATGGTCCTTTTTTAAGAGGGAAGTATAGCGCAAAGAAAATACAAACCCTAATAGTATCAGCAAATCAAATGTTTAGCAGTCTCAGGCATCATTTGCTCCTGTGTAAGAGAATGCTCTGTATAGCTGTGAGCTCACGTTCATAGAAATATATTGGGAGAGATTATGTGCATGTGGTACAGACACATCTGTACTGAACAGTAATAGTTTATTCCATCTGGAATGGCCTCTGTGCTAACAGCAGGGCTGATGGAGGCTGTTGTGACCGAGGACGATTGGTACGGGACGTCTGTGCTCAGCAGGGACTGCGGCTTTAACAAGACACGGCTGATCATTTACGTGTTCAACGCCGGTGTGTTTTCTAGACGGACACATCAACGCGTCCATGTCATCGTCTTTGGAACGAGACACGGTTTCCCCACTTCTCAGCTTTTCTATACATTTAAAAGTTTAGTGTAAAACCGTTGGAACAGCGGATCTCCAACAAGGACAAACGTGTCACAGTAGATGATCAGAGAACGGCTTGAATGAAAGATGATGAAACAGCCTATGGTGCTCTTTAGACACGAGAGCGAGGCGGTGAAAACACTTTCCTGATCACTTTTTCTGCTCTGTGAAATGTTAGTGATTCATCTTAAATGGATATTGGCCGATCAGAATCGGATCAGCCCTGGTTGGTCTGGGGTCTGTAACTTGTACCAAAAGGTTCTTGGGCGGATGTGCAGAGCGTCAGCGGTACTACTGGGCGGTGATGACCGTGTGCGCCAAGTGGTTTTAATTTGTTGCCGTTTTCACAACTTTCACAACTTAGACTTCAATGGTTAGAGTTGACGTCTCTCTCAATCAGGGTTCCACGTCCGCATTTCAAGTGCAAAGCTAAAGCAAAGTGTCTTTTCTATCAACTGTTGTGATGTTACCAAATTACATTACATTACAGTCATTTAACAGATGCTTTTATCCAAAGCGACTTACAATTCAGTATCTATCTACACACTGTAGACGCAGCTACGGGAGACATTCTGGGGTTAAGTGTCTTGCTCAAGGACACATTGACATGAGACTAGTAGAGCAGGAGCCAGGGATCGAACCGCCGACCCTCTGATTTGAAAGGCGGCCACGCTCTCCACTTAGCCACGGTCACCCCAATTCAAATTCCTTAAGACTCCCGTTGTGGGTTAGGGTTTAGATGTGGAGTTGTGCTTCGGGTTTAGCAGTCTGGAGTATTTTTGTCAATACTTGGCTTCAACTTTTCAGACTTGTGCAGTTGTTGTCCGTTGACGACGCAATCTCAATTGTTCCAGAATGTTCCAGCACTTAGCTGGAGTACACAGTCAAGTGTTCGGACCACCTCAGCATAGCTAAATAGCAGTCTGACTAGTTTCTAGGAGACTGCTTCCTTCCACCCCGAGCGTGACATTTGAAAATGGGGAATCCGTCACCGCTCCATGATACCCGTCTTCCATACTTACCCTCATCTCTCTCTCTCTCTCTCTGTGTCTCTTTTCGCTGCGTAGCATTGACAAGGTGTCCAAGGTGGCGTCCCCGGTGCTGGTGATCCACGGTACGGAAGACGAGGTCATCGACTTCTCCCACGGCCTGGCCATGTACGAGCGCTGCCCCCGCGCCGTGGAGCCGCTGTGGGTGGAGGGAGCCGGCCACAACGACATTGAACTGTACGCCCAGTACCTGGAGAGACTCAAGCAGTTCATCTCCTTCGAGCTTCCCACCTCCTGAGGTGGAGCGCGGCGCTCGGCCCTGGGTTCATCTCAACACGCTCATCCCCCCCCCCCCCTCACCCACCTTCTTCTCTTAGCACAGGGCAGGACCGGAGTCACCTGATGGCACCGCTCTCCACTGACCGTGGAGCCATTTCAGGGTAGGAATGTGTAGTGGACTGGAAGAGGGGGGGGGGGGGGTTACATTGTTGAGGTCCAGGCGAGAGTCGGTGGCCAGTACCGGCCCAGGAGTGAAGCTTTGGCTCGACATGTGCTGTCCCAAAGGCTGGCCGGTGCTCCTACATGTGGACACACTGAGCCCTCTCTGAATCCATCCTGAACTCCAGCTCTCCTTCCCTTCCTCTACTCACTCTGTCCTTTCCGTGTCGCTCACGTTTCCTTATTCCTCCCTCTGTTTCCTCCCAGCCTTGCTTTTCTTTTCACTGAGTCTTTGCTGTGTTCAACTTGATTTTTTGTATTCTTTTATACCAGGTGAAGAAGTATCAATTTTGCACCTCTAAATACAATTGAAGTTTTTTACTTTTCTGTATTTTTAATTTACCATTCAGGGTTTACCAAACGATTGCACTTTGATTGTGCAGCTATTTCCAGGTAATTAATTTTGTCTGTTTGGAATATGTATATGTTGATTGTTATTTTTGTTTTGTTATCTGCATTCCATGTTTTTAATGCAGGTAGAAGGTTTTTTTTTTTTCAGTTATGTGTGTTTGTAGAAGCTGTTAACCAGAGTGCACAGCTGCACATCTGGCCTTTTGTAGTTTGACCTCTGTAGTCCTGACGCATGCTTCTCTCTCATACAGGAAGACAACGATGCCAAGAAACTTAGCAACTTAGACTATGCCTTGCTCATTGGCACACATACAAATCTGGGAGAAGATTATTCAAGTCCTTGATTTCTTTAGAGCCACTGGTAATATAATGTCAATATAATGACTAACACCACCAAAGGCACCACAAGGAGTGTTTATGGGAATACATTGTGAATAGAAACCTGCACCATCTGTAAAGCTCCTCAGCACCTGGCGAAGCCATCGCTGAAATATTAACATTGCTCAATAACCCACAGTCTAATTAGCGCGGCCATTGTGTGTACGCATCACAATTCTCACTCTTTGTATACCTTTCGCCATGTAATCCAGAAGCTTCCGTCACTAGTAGAGAGAGAGCAGCAGGCATCGGGGCTGCGCTTCAGTCAAGTGGAGATCATGTGGTCACTAGTGTTTCTGTGTTCACTAGTGTTTCTGTGGTCACTAGTGTTTCTGTGTTCACTAGTGTTTCTGTGGTCACTGGTGTTTCTGTGTTCTCAGTCGTTTCACACTACAAACGAAGCCTTATGTTCGTACGCATTTCACCCGGTCCTGTTGACGACGGCAGGTCTTGGTGGTCTTCAGGGGGACTGAGAACCGCTGCTATTCATCGGATAAATCAATCACTGTGAACGCCGGACCCGTTTGGGAACTCTAAGGTGATCCTGACCGCTGTCCTCCTACACCCCCCCCCCCCCCCACCCCCCCACCCCCGTATCAACACTACGTCTGAGGCCTGTGACTGTTCGCTGTTGTCCAAAGACATCTGAAAGAACCACGACGGGGGACATAAGCGACGCATGCAAATCACCGCTCCTAGTCGTGAACATTTCAACTCGTATCAACTGTGTTTGAATCATTTGTTCTTTTTAACCCTTGCAAAGTAAAACATTCACATTGGACTAAGACCCAGAACCAGAACCGCTCCCGTTTGAAGCGAGCCTCAGAGGAGCGCTGTGTCTGAGGGACGTCTGCATAGCGATTAGTGACGGTCAGACGATCGATCCGTGTATTGCTGTGAAGTGGTTTGTCAGTTAAGTATTTAGTGTTTTCTGAGTCTAGCTAATGTTGGGCCGATGTTTTTGGATACGGAGCCCTCGGTCATCTCTAGTATATTGCCTCTAGCTCCTCTTTTAAAGGAAATGAAGATCCTGCTTTAGTGCTGATTATTGTTTTGATACTGACATTTCTACGAGGTTTTTTCCAGTCTAAATGTTGATAGATTTACACCGTCTCTGAAGCTGGTTTGTACGATAATCCTCTGTTATGGTGTACTTCGATATCTTCTCTATACATATTAGCCCCTCACACGGGGCGGTCTAGTCTCATTGCTTTAACACTGGAATCCCAATATGCAAATGAAAGGCAGATGAAGCCAGTAGAGTCAGATTTTGGTAATGTGTAAAACAGATAAAATAAGCCTTAAACATGCCGTGAACTGATTGTCATACATGTGGTAGTTGCAAGAAGGCAGCAAAATGGATGTTTTAATGCTTATAATGGAATAAAGGATGCATGGAAGTGTGTGTCTGACCTGATTGTTTCTGTGTTAGGAAGTGTTATTATTTTAGAACTGATTAAATATTCTCTCCCTCTAGTGGACTGTACTTGTATCGCACGTTCCCTGTGTTCCAACCACAGCGCTTTGACATGAGTAACATGTCATCATACACCGATGGCAGAGCATGGTTCCACCTGCCTAATCATTTACCATTCACACAGTGCAGGAACACACATTCAGGGTTCAGTGTCTTGCCCAAGGACCCACCGACGTGGACTAGCGGAGTCGGGTGATCGGAGCGGGATTGGAGGATGACCCGCTCTACCACTGAGCCACACTCGCCCCTTATGTATAGGTCATGGGTCACTAAAAGGTGGACCGCGGTCCAAGTCCCGGACCCAGATGCCGTTGTATTTGACCGGGCGCTTCTATTTTAACCGGTGCAGCTTTTCTAGCCTTTACGGTAATAGACGGACTCTTTTATGTTCAGTCTTCCCTGGACATTACAAAACCAGTATGTCTCATATGTTCCGAGAGCGGGACGATTATTAAAAGCGGTAAAGTGAAGCGCCACTAAAGAGACAAAGCACAACTCTTTTGAGCAAAAGTACCCACTCACATCTGGAAAGAAGTCACAGATGATAAATAATCTAAGAGCCCAGTATATATAATCTGATCAGAATCCTAACACATCCACTCACTGCCCAACAATGATGTTAACAGAGAGGAATTTAATTTAATAACCACAGATTTAGAAGATGAGACGAATATGTCTTCTTTTTATTGGCATCACTTCACACCTGAATGAACCGAATTTAAAGCTGCAGGGCAAAGACGATCCAGTTAGTCATTTTATTTTAAGTTAAATACTTTTCAAAAGCTTTCTGTTATTTAATTCTTAAATGCAGCCCTTATTTTACTTAAAACGAGAGAACATGGATTTATTATTAAAGTATGTATTTATAATTCATCCAGTTCAATATGAAATCTGACAATACATATTGTTGAGATATACTTTGTATGTGACAGTCAGTTGCTGACTACATACAGACGTCAGTACAACTGTTACTGTACTTTAATATATATGGGACTAAATCATAGCACCAGTTAGACATTACTGTGATGTTCTGAACCTTTAATGAGGGAATTCTCTCTAACTGGACCTTGTTGAATATTAATTGAATACCCCTGATATAGGTGAATACCTATTCAGGTAGTTTTGGTTTTAGTTGTGCTGTTTTGAGCTGCTATCAACGTCGGTAGATAAGGTAAGTAAGTGACAGAATCTATTTTTAAAAAATGTTGTTGAATAGGCACTTTAAAGATCATCTGTATGTGATTTTTTTTTTTTCTTCCCAAAGTCAGTGAGAAGGTATTTATGTATTTGGTGTTGTTATAGTGCCTGATAATGATGTCATTGTTAACAAAAGACAATACCAAACAATATTTCCTTACTTTGAGAAAACTAAATAATTTGTATTTAAGTCACAAAAGAAGCAAAACCCTCAATTGTTGAAATGTGTCTAAAGACGAGCAGCATTATTTCCTGTCATACGGTAAAACCCTCTGTTGAAAGTCTTCTATTCAGTTGGCTGTTTCACATCAAAATGTTTATTTCCAAATCCTCAGTGCTAAAACACATACTTAAATACAGAGCTGCTGTTTTAGTGTGCATATTAGAAGCATATTGGTTCTTTATTAGTCTTTATAAAGCACTTAAAGGAACAGTGTGTATGTTTTAGTGGCATCTAGTGGTGGGTTGCAGGTTGCAACCTTCTCAATCCCCCTCTGCTCCCCCCTCCCTTTCCAACATGTTGGAGAACTACGGTGGCCTTCAGGAGTTATCTTTAGGATTTTAGTACTACTAGGAGCTCCTCTCATCAATACTCTGTTCTTCTACATTACTAAATCATTGTCTTTAAAGAGATATATAAGATATTAAAAACATATAGTCTTCATGTCCTCCTGTCTTCTGTCCTCTTGTCTTCATGTCCTCCTGTCTTCTGTCCTTCTGTCTTCATGTCCTCTTGTCTTCTGTCATGTCTTCTGTCTTCCTGTGTTCATGTCTTCCTGTCCTCATGTCTTCTGTCCTTCTGCCTTCATGTCCTCCTGTCTTCTGTCTTCATGTCCTCTTGTCATTCTGCCTTCATGTCCTCCTGTCGTCATGTCCTCCTGTCTTCAAGTCCTCTTGTCTTCTGTCCTTCTGCCTTCATGTTCTACTGTCTTCATGTCCTCTTGTCTTCATGTCCTCCTGTCTTCTGTCCTCTTGTCTTCTGTCCTCTTGTTTTCCTGTCTTCATGTCTTCCTGTCTTCTGTCATCCTGTCTTCATGTCCTCTTGTCTTCTGTCCTCCTGTCTTCATGTCCTATTGTCTTCTGTCCTCCTGTCTTCATGTCCTCCTGTCTTCCTGTCCTTTTGCCTTCCTGTCCTCCTGTCTTCCTGTCTTCTGTCCTCCTGTCTTCTTCTCCTCTTGTCTTCCTGTCTTCATGTCCTCTTGTCTTCATGTCCTCCTGTCTTCATGTCCTCTTGTCTTCATGTCCTCTTGTCTTCATGTCATCCTGTCTTCATGTCCTCTTGTATTCTGTCCTTCTGTCTTCATGTCCTCTTGTCTTCTGTCCTCTTGTTTTCCTGTCTTCCTGTCTTCTGTCCTCCTGTCTTCATGTCCTCTTGTCTTTTGTCCTCTTGTTTTCCTGTCTTCATGTCCTCTGTCATCCTGTCTTCATGTCCTCTGTCATCCTGTCTTCATGTCCTCTTGTCTTCATGTCCTCCTGTCTTCTGTCCTCCTGTCTTCATGTCCTCTTGTCTTCCTGTCTGATTTGTCATCAGACACGTTTACAAAAAAGCTTTTGATCGTTCATGTTGTGTTTATTATCACAGATGTATTAAAGTATTGGCTTTTTACTCTCAAATATTGTATTGCACATACAGTAAGAAGCGTAGTCTCCGTCACCTCGAGTGTCCTTCACTTCCTCTGGTTCACTTCACTTCAGCTGTGTTGTGTGTTTGTCTATCCTCTACAGTGGTATGAACCCAAAATAAATAGGTTCTTCTGTCATTGGATTGCAATGTATAAAAAGGATCCCTAAACAACTACATAATGATGTTGTTTTGTAAAAAGGCTGAATTCATGCTTTGTCAACAACCAAACATCTTCTAAAAGACAACATGTGTTCCTCCAATCTCAACAGGCTTTCTGCGTCACATTCATCAAGTGGAAATATTTCAACGTGAATTTCACGCGTTCGCCTCGTTCACGTTGCGTCAATTTGGCATGAATTTGACTTTGCATGTAATTGCGTTGCAGGAAAAATTTGCTTTGCAATTGGTGTGAATGCAGCATAACATCGTTTGTATAATGACTGTTAAATAGAATGCATACACAAGTTACCTCCAAAACAATTGTATCCAAATAATTCGAGAGGTTTTTTTTGAGTAATTGACATCAAAACCAAAACTTGTTGCAAATGTCCCGCCGGTCCCCACAAAGGTCCGCAAGCAACATGAAAGAAGGCTTTCCCTCATCCCACCTACCTCTGTCGTCATAGTGGATTCAGCTTCACTGATCCAGCCTGTGAGCCCACAATCCAAGCTAGCCACATTAGCCAGGCAACATGCTAATACTAAGTTCAACAGGCTAACTTGAACAATAAATCAAATCCTTTTTAGTTTCAAGTTTAAAGTGAATCCCGCTGAGAGAGTTTTACAGCTGTTTTGGGGACATTTCAGTGGATCCAAGCGGATGATTTCAATGACATCATCATATGTTTGTTATCATACCAATATTTCATTTTGAAATCATTTCAAATATATATTTAAATCACGTTTATTGTCAATACCATGTCTCTTCCTGACACTCAGTGTGTGTGTTTGTGTGTGTTTGTGTGTGTGTGTGTGTGTGTGTGTGTGTGTGCGTGTGTGTGTGTGTGCGTGCGATATTGTTTGGACTCGGTCAACAACACATTAACAGACTAAGGCTGAGGAAATGAACACGTTTCAGGCTTGAATGAACACAGACTGCAGCTTCTCTCAGCCGTCAAGTCGTTCACTAATATTTTGACTTTCTTCCTTTCTATTCCACATCTGTCGTGTTTTATCGCTCTCTAACTGCATCTGTTTGTTTTTTTTGTTCTTCACTGCTTCTCTTATTAAAACATATTCCATATTCCTCATGTTTAGAAGCAAACAATGATGATTTAATTCCAATGGAATTTCTTTCATACTTTTGTGTGTATGGTGTATGACAAAATAAAAATGAAAACATGAACGTCAACGTTGATTTTCATAAAAAAAAAAGAAAAAAGATTTATATAACTCAAATCACTAATTTGTCTCAGGCGTGTTGACAGTCAGGGAACGGGCTGCGCTACATTTACTCAACACAGTACATTGCTTCAACACGGGGCCTGTGGTGAGCCGGCATGGGTGTGATGGACGATTCTCCTCGGCTGATGAGCGAGTCAGTCGTGAATGAAGCGGCTGATGCCGTCAGATGAGGATTGTCCTCTGGAGAGCGTTTGCTCTTCATCAGTAACTCATCCGTCCTACAGAATGATGTCCCCACACATCTCAGCTGCAGTCTCCTGCACGTTATCAAGCAACCGGTCGAAGTTTAAAACGCATGGTCGACGCTGCCAATCGAAAGAAAACACGACGACGACGCAACACAATGACTTTTGACTGTTTCAGTAGACGGGTGAATAATGGGATATGATGTTTGCAGCTTGTTCAGGTATGTTATACATTCTGAACACAGCGGTGGTTGCAAATGAGCTGAGGGTCACAAAGTCAGCCTCAGCCTGCGGGTTTAAAAATGAATGTGAACAAGAGTCCCTGCCCTGCTACACAGCCAGGCTGCAGAGTGAGCTGTGGCTGTATTTAAATAACAAAGGTGTGTCTCTTCCTTGGATTCCCTCCAGCTGGTGGCATCCTGCTACGGTCCAAGGCCGAGCAGAACTCAGTCCGAGAAAATGTTGCCCCCCCCCCCCCCCTCCCCCTTGACCCAGTCGGATTCGGTAAAGCCATGGGCCAACCTGGGCCCGAAGCCAGTGTTTGAACATCAACGCTTTTTTTTTTTCAGTCTCTCTTCCGCTTATCACACACACACACACACACACACACACACACACACACACACACACACACACACACACACACACACAGAATGACAAATATAGAGTTCACAAACTTCTAACGGGACGAAAGCTTTACAACCTGACTCATTAAAAGTTCCCTCTTAGCTACTTGATCCATTTCAAAAGGATTATTGTTGATTGATTATTTTCACCGACGATGGAAGCATCATTAAATCCAGCCTTCAAACAGGTTGCTGTTGTATTTATGCTCTAGGGAACGTCACATGTTCCAGATAAGACACGGTCAGCTTTGAGGTGGGGAGACGGGTTGATGGTCGTTAATAGTTGGACAAACTCATCAGAGAACAGAAAGAAAAGCTCCGCAGCGTCTGCTTTGTTTCTTCGGACTGTAAATTCTAGATGAAACGGGGGCTTGGAGGTTTGCTTTTATTATTCTCAATAATAAATTATTTTTTTTAGCAATATTGCTCACCTCACATTCATGCCAGGGAAATTAAAATCAAATTAAAATGCACAGAAATGTCACACACGACCACGGAATACACAGTCCCACAAAATGAAAAAAAGTACCTGAAAACTGCACTTCAGCACCTGAGTAACTGTTGATGCTTCTCCAGTATCACTGCTGATACAGAACGTGTGTCAGTGAGTTCTTGTTCCAGCAGTTATGTTTCAAGGGTACCTATTTTCTCCTGGATTACAGTTGTTTGTGACGTATCCCAAATATGTGGAATCAAACTCTGCGTCGGTCTGTGTGGGGAGGAGGTTGGAGCGGTAGGATGGGTTCAAACGTGGAACTGTCGCCTAGGCGATCCAGTGTTTGCGTCCAGTGAGAAACCAAAAGCATGTACTTATTTGAACCCAAACCATGATCTTTAACTAATCCTAGCCAAGTAGTTTTGGCACTTAAACCTTACAGCAATAGTGCCACGAACAGTTAAAACAATACGACGTAGTTTCGGTTCAGAAATGTGGAGATATGACGCATCTTTGGTTTGCAAAAACGTACAAAGCCAACATGAAACTCTCAGGGTGTGGAACTCTATTAAGGGACGAACACTTAGAAGATATCCTCTTTTAGATTAATGAATTCATTAGCATATGATGCACATCATTTTCATGCATCAACCCATCCAGTGAGCTCTTGTGACTTCATGTGGCATCGTCTTCAGTCTGACATTGCTTCCATGTTGTGAGGGAGATGGATTTAATTTCCGCTAACCAGTCACCAGAGAACAATGCATCCGAGTCTAATGTCGTTTTAAGTCGACACTGATGCGTAGCCATGCCAACATATCGGTTTTGGTCGGGTTTTTTTTTTTTTTACGAGTGGAGCGCAGCCAAAGTAAAAAAAAAGAATCTTGTCTATAACAGTCACAATTGTCGTTATTAGTCCTTCTTGGTTCTGCCACACAGCTTGACAACAATCATTAGATCAATTGCTTTTTTAACCGAGAAACCGCTGTTTAATGTCATGGTGGCAGACGAATCAGTCAACTCAATGGAGCGGGCCGATTCAAAAGTCTGGACCCAGACAAAGTAGCCTCCTCTCATATGCTGCTGAGGCCCTGGATACGTTGTGTTCTAACTCCTTCACCTGTGTGGAGCAAAAAATGTATGTCACAGTATTATTTTCATACATAAAATGTAACACAAAGGGCTTCACACATTGTCATGGTATAGTGTGATATACTATCACTATACTACACTAGACCGTGGCTCATGGGGTAGAGAGGGTCCTCCGGTAACCGCAAGGTCGGCGGTTTGATCCTCGGCTGCTACGAGTCCTGTGCCGAAGTGTCCCTGAGCAAGACACTGAACCACTAACTGCTCCCCGAGCGCTTCTCAGGGTATAGGGATGGGTGAAATGCAGAGAAGTATAGTAGTAGTATACTATACTATACATATAGTGTGATATGTCATAGTGCAATATGGTGTAAAAAATGAGTTCATGCATTTGTTACCTCTAGATTACTGCAATTCCTTATTATCAGGCTGCTCTAATGAGTTTCTTAAATCTCTCTAATTGATTCAGAATGCTGCAGCTCATGTACTAAGAACAACTAAGAAAAGAGATCATATTACTCCTGTATTAGCTTCTCTGCACTAGCTCCCTGTAAAATCTAGAATAGAATTTGAAATCCTTCTGCTTCCCTACAACGCAGGTAAGCAGCACCATCATATCTTCAAGAGCTTATAGTACCATACTACCCCACTAGAGAGCTGCGCTACCTGAATTCAGGGTTACTTGTGGTTCCTAGAGTCTTAAAAAGTAGAATGGGAACCAGAGCCTTCAGTTATCAAGCTCCTATTCTGTGGAACAAGCTTCCTGTTTCAGTCTGGGGGGCAGACACACTCACCACAGTTAAGAGTAGGCTTAAAACTTTCCTTTTTGATAATGTTTATAGTTAGGGCTGGCTCAACTTTGCCTTGGACCAGCCTCTAGACTGCTGCTATAGGCCTAGACTGCTGCTATAGGCCTAGACTGCTACTATAGGCCTAGACTGCTATAGGCCTAGACTGCTACTATAGGTCTAGACTGCTACTATAGGCCTAGACTGCTATAGGCCTAGACTGCTACTATAGGCCTAGACTGCTGCTATAGACCTAGACTGCTACTATAGGCCTAGACTGCTATTATAATCCTAGACTGCTGCTATAGACCTAGACTGCTACTATAGGTCTAGACTGCTATAGGCCTAGACTGCTACTATAGGTCTAGACTGCTGCTATAGGCCTAGACTGCTATAGGCCTAGACTGCTATAGACCTAGACTGCTACTATAGGCCTAGACTGCTGCTATAGGCCTAGACTGCTATAGGCCTAGACTGCTACTATAGGCCTAGACTGCTATAGGCCTAGACTGCTACTATAGGCCTAGACTGCTGCTATAGGCCTAGACTGTTATAGAACTAGACTGGTGCTATAGACCTAGACTGCTACTGTAGGCCTAGACTGCTGCTATAGGCCTAGACTGCTATAGGCCTAGACTGCTATAAGCCTAGACTGCTATAGACCTAGACTGCTACTATAGGCCTAGACTGCTACTATAATCCTAGACTGCTGCTATAGACCTATACTGCTACTATAGGTCTAGACTGCTATAGGCCTAGACTGCTACTATAATCCTAGACTGCTGCTATAGACCTATACTGCTACTATAGGTCTAGACTACTATAGGCCTAGACTGCTACTATAGGCTTAGACTGCTGCTATAGGCCTAGACTGCTATAGGCCTAGACTGCTATAGACCTAGACTGCTGCTATAGGCCTAGACTGTTATAGAACTAGACTGGTGCTATAGACCTAGACTGCTACTATAGACCTAGACTGCTGCTATAGGCCTAGACTGCTATAGGCCTAGACTGCTATAGACCTAGACTGCTACTATAGGCCTAGACTGTTATAGAACTAGACTGGTGCTATAGACCTAGACTGCTACTATAGACCTAGACTGCTGCTATAGGCCTAGACTGCTATAGGCCTAGACTGCTACTATAGGCCTAGACTGCTACTATAGGCCTAGACTGCTGCTATAGTCCTAGACTGATACTATAGGTCTAGACTGCTGCTATAGGCCTAGACTGCTATAGACCTAGACTGCTACTATAGGCCTAGACTGCTATAGGCCTAGACTGCTACTATAATCCTAGACTGCTGCTATAGACCTAGACTGCTACTATAGGTCTAGACTGCTACTATAGGCCTAGACTGCTGCTATAGGCCTAGACTGTTACTATAGGCCTAGACTGCTGCTATAGTCCTAGACTGATACTATAGGTCTAGACTGCTGCTATAGGCCTAGACTGCTACTATAGGCATAGACTGATATAGGTCTAGACTGCTGCTATAGGCCTAGACTGCTGCTATAGGCCTAGACTGCTACTATAGGCCTAGACTGATATAGGTCTAGACTGGTGCTATAGTCCTAGACTGATACTATAGGCCTAGACTGCTGCTATAGGCCTAGACTGCTACTATAGGCCTAGACTGATATAGGTCTAGACTGGTGCTATAGTCCTAGACTGATACTATAGGCCTAGACTGCTGCTATAGGCCTAGACTGCTACTATAGGCATAGACTGATATAGGTCTAGACTGCTACTATAGACCTAGACTGCTGCTATAGGCCTAGACTGCTACTATAGGCATAGACTGATATAGGCCTAGACTGCTACTATAGGCCTAGACTGCTGCTATAGACCTAGACTGCTGGTATAGGCCTAGACTGCTGCTATAGACCTAGACTGCTGCTTATAGGCCCAGACTGCTGCTATAGACCTAGACTGCTGGTATAGGCCTAGACTGCTGCTATAGACCTAGACTGCTGCTTATAGGCCCAGACTGCTGCTATAGACCTAGACTGCTGCTTATAGGCCTAGACTGCGCCCCTCCCTTGTGTCTCTCAGCAGCCTTAACTGATCTTTAGGTTAAGTATCTTTAATTTGGAGGACTTGTTGATACTCTCTTGACTGATTGCAGAAGAACTTGTCCATTTTTAGAAAAACAACAGTGGTTCACTATTTTCCTACCTGAATTATATTCCTGACAGTGTGGATGATAATTTGAAAACAGCCCCTATGGATGTGAAGATTTACAGATAATAATTTAAAACAGCTGACTAATTAACTAATTAAACAATTGTTAAAAACAGTTTAGATACTTATTTTCTTTATCATCATCTTTATTCTTATTCTTATTTGGTTACATGGTATGTATTTTTCTCTGTATTTTTATATTACCTCGGTATTTTTCTGAAATCCAAGTTAGGTAGATTTTCAAAGAATCCCCCCCCCGCGCGCGCGCGCGCACACACACACACACACACACACACACACACACACAGTGGGCGTGTCTTTCCTCCAGCTGGAGTAACTGGAGGCGGCGCTGCAGCGTGCGCCTTGGACCGGGAATGGCCGTGTCTCTGCGCTCCGACACCGGCAGACTCATTAACAGCGCTCCGCTCCATCACTGCACTCCTCCGCGAGGCGCGTCTCACAGGCTCCGGGACTAGACACGGATTACATGCCACAGGTCGGTAGGTCGACTCTTTTCAGGGGGCATGGGTATACCGGGCTGTGTGTGATGGTGTTGTGGTGTATACAGACCGGATAATCCGGGGCGTAATGTGGCCGCTCTGAGCCACAGGTGTGCTGGACATCATCCGTGTCGGTTATTAAAGCGGTTTATGCGCGTGTAGCGCGCGCTGCAGGGGGAAGGAAGCAGACTGAAGAGGGTCGCGGGTCCGTGCATCTTTTTCAGTGTGTGGGTGCGGATGGACGTGGTGAACGCACGCCGCCTGTCTTGCCACGACTTTAAGGGCAAAGGTAAGTGGACTCCCGGTCAGTGCGCGCTGATAGTACCGCTCCGTTTCCAGCACAACGGTCCTTGAAGCCGTCTTGGACAAACACTTCTCGCCGTGGTCGCACCGTGCTTTGCAGCTGACGTGTTCAAAAAAAATGTCCGAGGCGACTGTAAATAAGTAAGTGTAGCTACTGGGTCCGATCTGCTAACGAGCAGCATGGGGTTGTGTTGCCGCTTCACCTCCTGATGCTGCAACAACTGCCGCTTATTAAGTGCGGGCATGGAGACATGAGCCCCATGCAAAAAGGCTGATGGACCTTATAGGAGAACTTGTAAGAGGTTGAGATCGTCAACGAAGGAAGACAACTATTTCAACTTCTCATACTTTTCTGAAAATGGAGCACGTTCAGATCGGCGCCCGTTCACCCAGCTGCAATCACCATCGATTTTAGGCAGCCATCTGCAGGTTTCCCCTCTCGCCTCTCCGCGGATGGTGCGCACTGGTGCTGTTCGGCTCCAGAGGAAGCAAGTGCACTGCTCTCCAGTTTCCCGCCAGCAGGTCAGTGGACCCTTTTCTCCTTAATTACTGTAGGGACGAAGCTAATCAGCTGTGTTGTCAGTACACCCCTAAGGCTGCAGCCAGGATTTTAGAAGTACAAAGGTCAAGAGTCCAAAGTCTCCCAGTGCGGCTCATATCTAAACCTTTCATGTTTTTCATATGAATGTATTACATACTTGTGTAAATGCTGTTTTAAAGACCTCACCATGGTGCCAGGAATATAATTGGAGATATCTGGCATATTTATGCTTTTTGGACTCACAGTCTATTTCAATAGTTTTCCTTTAAATAAATTAATATCCGGCTCAAAAGCTCAGTTTGCTATTTGTGTGGAACTGTAATATGATAACTCGTCATATGGCATAACATATAAATACAATAAATGCCAAAATACTTTTTTATTTAGTAATAATAATAATAATAATAATAAGTTTGTGCAATTTTCTTACTGACATCTGAGAATGATTTTAGTTTCGTGCTCTATCATGAGCTCTCCAGTTGACCAGCACATTATTAAATTGTCTTGATGTCTTTTACTGTTCACATTATGATTGTTGCATTTACTTGGTAGCTTACCTGCATCGGTGCCTATTAACATGCGCTCGTATCACTGCTCCTTTTTGTCTCCAATGGAACTCGTCCATGGTTCAGGCAGCTGTCAGGGACTCTGTGTTTGTGACTGCAGAATGTGGAGATCAAGTGGAATCTGCTTGGGCTGATGAAATGACGACGCCTCGGAGCTGTCTGCGGCTGACTGCTGCCTGCCTGTGTTCCCTCATCACCTTCGGTGTCCTCCAGAGAGGAGGACATGATGATGATGATGATGAGCAGAATATAACTGTAACAAGCAATAGGAGTAGAAGCAGGCTGGGAAAGAGTGGCAGTTATGATGATAATGAGGAGGAAAAGGAGGAGGAGGAGGAGGAGGAGGAAAAGGAGGAGGAGGAGGAGGGCATTCTTGTAGACTACAGTTTGTGTTTGAGTGACCAGCTCTGTAACAAAATGAAGGTTACACATCCAGTAGAAAAAAAAAGTCAATACAAGCAAGAACAGGTTGTCAGCCTAGTGGTGGTTGATGATGATGATGATGATGATGATGAGAGCAGAGAATATTGACGTGTGTGAAGCTGGAGCAACAATTACACAAACTGAATTGTAGCATTTCCTTTCATCTACAGCTAACTTGCAAATGTATGAGCTGTTGTGAGGACTATTTTGTGTGTGTGTGTGTGTGTGTGTGTGTGTGTGTGTGTGTGTGTGTGTGTGTGTGTGTGAGAGAGAGGATAAAAGATTCCTTTTCTTATTAAAGGTTTGCATCACTTATTAATCTGTGGCTGCTCTGATGCGTTTGAGTTCAGCTGCTGCACACAGACTCAGTCTAGAGATGATTGTGCCACATTTTAGGATATATTTCTTAGTGGAGCTGTCAGAAGCCGTAAAACTCGATAATTCATCTACATGTTCACATCTCTCCAGCTTCACATGTCGCACCGCTGCTCACGACCGATTAAATCCTTGCAGAGGGAAGTGCGAGTCTCTCTGTAAGCTATTACGTTGATGCAGTGTGTATGTGGAGGGCTTTTATTCTGAAAGGTAAGAGCAGAATGATAAAATGTAATGTGCTGCCGCTGCCGTTAACAAGGTGTGAGCAATAATGATTTTGCCGTCTTGGTTCAGGCTATGGAGCCTCTGTGTGTTTTTTTTTTATTACCTTCATAAGTATCGGCTCAACTCTTCGACCTCGGCTACAGAGCTTGAGTGCCGTCTTTTGCTGGGTGTGTCTGCTGTGTTGACAAGCTGTGGATGGCAACCTGTATTTGCAGTGTGTACGTATGAGAGAAAAAAAACAAAAAGGTTGGCACTATGCCTGCAGGAAGTGAAAGCAAAATAATTCCTAAAGTAGCGGTAATGAAATAGGGCATCGCATGGTTTTTAAGGTTGTGGTAGTTTTCTATTATCAGTACACCGTGCAACGCTACTGTAGGATACTTTTCAGCGGCCTTGCTATAGGCTCACATTACCGTCCCTATAAGACGGTGATCCGTACTAGCTGTAGCTCCACTAACTCCGTCAGTCACATGACTCTCCCATTGCACGTTGCGGAGGACCCTCCAGAGTCCCTGTAGGGATGCTGCTCTGTCACTTATTTTTCCTTTGCAGAGGGACTCCGCTGTAGCTTCTTGACAAACAAGCTTGAGACAGCAGGACGAGGTGGAGAGTTCAGTGACCTTTCAACATGTTGGCTGGGTTATTTCTCTGGAGAACGCGCTGTGCATATTTAATCCACACCTGGCTGAGATCTTCTTCAGATGACGTCTGGTCTGATCTGATCCGATCGCTCTCTGATTGCGTTACACCTGCATTAATATGCGTTGCTGTCCAGATACAAATTGCGATACCAGATGGAAAGGGGGGGGAGTCAAAGCTGGGTCACCTAATGATTGTGGCCACAGTGGCTGCTGTTCAGCCGACTGGATTTAAAGTGGTGATGTGGGACTTTGTCTGTATACAGTTGTGGTCAAAAGTTGACATACACTTGTAAAGAACATAATGTCATGGCTCTCTTGAGTTTCCAGTTATTTCTACAACTCTGATTTTTCTCTGATAGAGTGATTGGAACAGATACTTCTTTGTCACAAAAAACATTCATGAAGTTTGGTTCTTTCATGACTTTATTATGGGTTAACAGAAAAAGTGACAAAATCTGCTGGGTCAAAAATATACATACAGCAACATGAATTAGCAATTTTGGTGACTTAGAAAGTTGTGTCAATGAAATGAGCTTCATAGCATGGCCTCTTAACTTCTTGTGAGTGATTATGAGTGACTACAGCTGGTGACTTCTCTGAGGCCATTTAAATAGGGCTCATTGGATACAAACGCCCACAAACGCTACAATGGGAAAGTCAAAGGAGCTCAGCATGGATCTGAAAAAGCGAATCATTGACTTGAACAAGTCAGGAAAGTCACTTGGAGCCATTTCAAAGCAGCTGCAGGTCCCAAGAGCAACAGTACAAACAATTGTTTGTAAGTATAAAGTGCATGGCACTGTTTTGTCACTGCCACGATCAGGAAGAAAACGCAAGCTATCACCTGCTGCTGAGAGGAAATTGGTCAGGAGGGTGAAGAGTCAACCGAGAACCACCAAAAAGCAGATCTGCCAAGAATTAGAAGCTGCTGGAACACAGGTGTCAGTGTCCACAGTCAAGCGTGTTTTGCATCTCCATGGACTGAGAGGCTGCCGTGCAAGAAGGAAGCCCTTGCTCCAAAAGCGGCACCTTAAGGCTCCACTGAAGTTTGCTGCTGATCACGTGAACAAAGATAAGACCTTCTGGAGGAAAGTTCTGTGGTCAGACGAAACAAAAATCAAGCTGTTTGGCCACAATGCCCAGCAATATGTTTGGAGGAGAAAAGGTGAGGCCTTTCACCCCAAGAACACCATGCCTACCGTCAAGCACGGTGGTGGTAGTAGTATGCTGTGGGGCTGTTTTGCTGCCAATGGAACTGGTGCTTTACAGAGAGTAAATGGGATAATGAAGAAGGAGGATTACCTTAAAATTCTTCAAGATAACCTAAACTCATCAGCCCGAAGGTTGGGTCTTGGGCGCAGTTGGGTGTTCCAACAGGACAATGACCCCAAACACACATCAAAAGTGGTAATGGAATGGCTAAATCAGGCTAGAATTAGGGTTTTAGAATGGTCTTCCCAAAGTCCTGACTTAAAATCCCATTGAGAACATGTGGACAATGCTGAAGAAACAAGTCCATGTCAGAAAGCCATCAAATTTAACTGAACTGCACCAATTCTGTCAAGAGGAGTGGTCAAAGATTCAACGAGAAGCTTGCCAGAAGCTTGTGGATGGCTACCAAAAGCGCCTAATTGAAGTGAAAATGGCCAAGGGACATGTAACCAAATATTAGCACTGCTGTATGTATATTTTTGACCCAGCAGATTTGATCACTTTTTCTGTTAACCCATAATAAAGTCATGAAAGAACCAAACTTCATGAATGTTTTTTGTGACAAAGAAGTATCTGTTCCAATCACCCTATCAGAGAAAAATCAGAGTTGTAGAAATAACTGGAAACTCAAGAGAGCCATGACATTATGTTCTTTACAAGTGTATGGAAACTTTTGACCACAACTGTACATGTCATTTATGCTGCTTTGGATCACTGATTGATGGAACTGAGTGGTGAGCCAACTTAATCCAGTTCATGAACACGTTGACATTAGATTTACCGACCACGAATTGCTGACAAGCCACAACATTTAGCGTCTCTGAATCGTTTTAATCTGGTGGGGTATTTAGTCTGAGTGACGATGTAAATGAGCAAAACTGCGGTCGAGTTCATTTGAACACACTGCAGCTAATTAAGACCTGATGTTAGGCTGTTTAAAGCTGCGTCTTGAACATGTCTGACAGCAATGGAGTGCAAAAAGAGAGCGAGGAAGTTCTCCGATGCTGAACTTGAAATATTGGCTGGAGAAACCAGGAACTTCAATTACACACTTGTCTTCCTGCAAGAGGGAAGGACGGCTATTGGGGGGGGAAAAATAGCAGAAAAATACTTCTGCTGGCTCAAACTAGAGGATGGCTTGAAAGAGAATCCTGTAAACATTCTCATGTTCTGCTGCTAATCCTCCTGAGAGGCTGCTGCAGCAGCAGGAGATGATTCCTACTTCTCGTTTGTTTGGAGTAAGAACTGTGTAGTTGGCAATAGCAGTGATAACGGAGACGGTGGCTTAACTGCCGGAACAGAATCACCTACATAAAACGTGATTTAACTCTTGGAAACAATGGATCACGTTGCTATGTGTAATGTTAAAGGTGTTGCTTGTAATGACGAGTCTTTACTGTCTTGGTTCAGTCTCAGCGCTCTCATCAATCTTCTAGCAGCAGCTGTCAATATAAATATATAATAGTCATGTGGTTTAACAAACTTTAACGTTTATTTTTTTTAAGCTTATTATAGTATAATTATATTAGGTATTATAAATTATTGATATTTTTTTAATCAACATTAAAAAAAGATCTCACATAGCCCCGGTAGTACCCCTAGGCGTACCCAAACCCTGTGCTAACACATTCAGCATAACTTGAAATGTTAAAAATATGTCGCCGTTGTGTTTTAAGCATGTTCCGCTGCCTCCAAGTGGCCCAAAAAAATATATTAATACAACTTTAAACATCCAAAGAAGCAGGAAAAATACTGCTGTAAACATATTCATGCTCCACACATAGCCATCAGATATTCTCTTTGAGCCCATATAATGTGGATGAAGAGTGGCATGTGCTCTTCACTTCAATATTACAGCAACAATTCATTTTGTAATGGACCGATGTCGACCTGTGATCCGTACGGATCCCCCCCCCCCCCCCTTGTGGTTCAGCATGAGAGTGAACCGCGGATTAATTTCAGCTTAACGTAAACCATCACAGTGTGAATTAAAGTTTTACTGACGATCGTTGTCTATCAATATTCAGTCAAATATGTGATCAGACCATCATTTATGTTTTTCTAGTCTCTGATCTCTGATAATGTTTCATTGTAAACAACCAATCAGTGTTTAAATCAACAGGAGGAGAGCTAGTAACGTTAGCAGCACCGCTAACAGCTAACGAATAACGGTTACATTCAGTATCATTGTGATACGTTCAGGCTCTGTTCAGTGAAAATGAGTATTGGGCGAAGTTAAATTATAATGTTGTCCTGATGTGTTCTCATGTGATCTCGTAAAATGTAATTTTGGTGAGAAACTTGGATAAATCCATTTGATTGAAGGAGATGTTTTCACATTAATATAAAATAAATATTAGAGATGAATTATGAGCTGTTTACACTAGCTCTAAGCAGATCAGAATACATCATTTAAACTACTAATGACACGATTTGTTTTAATCAATAGAAATACAATGTTTTATTTCATTTTTGAATAGTGTCTTTTTATGAAGAAGAAAAAAACACTATAAATGACTATAACAAAGTAAAAGAAGAACATTTAGAATGTCTGAAGGTTTACTGACTTCAGTGTGGTTTGAAATGCTTTTTGGGATGGTGGCAAAAAAATAGTCTGGAGCCGAGTAGACCAGCAAACAACAAAGGGATCTGCCAATACGGATCATCAAGGATCAATAATCAGTATTGGCAGCAAAACGACACAATCGGGGATCTAAAAGTTATATTTGCTCCTTTTTTTTTTTTTTCTTCTTTTGTGCTGATCTGAACCGTGATTCTGATCTGTGATACGAACAGAACCGTGAGTTTTATGATCAGTTGCACCACCGGCAACAATTGATAAGCATCACAAGTAGGCATGGAAAAGCTATGGAGGGACATTTTAAATCTCTCTCTCTCTCTCTCACACACATCCTCAACCTTTTGGTTTTGGTCTTGTATTTTTGAAAGCAGTCTTTTTTTTTTTTCAAATGGGAGGAACACAACTCTTGGCAGAGAAAAAAATCCTTTACTTTCCAGTTGTAGGCCGGAGTTTCCACACATCCAGTCAGAGGGAAGATTGTGGTAGAGAGCTGCCACCGTGGATGATTGGGCCGGCAGCCAAAGGCCACAGTTTACTTGAGGAAACCATCAGCTCTCTAGCCTCATTTGTAAGAGGAGCGTTTTCTCTCCCCTCAGGTCAGGCCTGCTGGCTGCAGGCGGCTCTCTGCTCTGGAGAATAATGGCTTCAAATTCATAGATGAGGTTGCCCAGATGGAATCTCGTATTTTATTTTTTTAAACCATCCATCAACTCCTTAATGGGCCGTGAAATTGTTTTGAACAGTAGTTTTCCTGCCTGTACTTGCTTCCCTGCAACAGAAGGTGCACGACCTAGACGCCCCCCCCCCTCCACCCGGTCTATGTTCTTAATCAATGAAGTTAAACAGCAATGAGGGGCTTGGGTGGATAACTGGCTGTAAATTGACTGCAGCACCTGGCACCACAACAGACGGATGCTTTGTGTGCAACTCTGTGTTGTTTTTGTGGATTGATGTGATCCAGACTGACAAAATACAGACCGATATCCAGCTCCACCTTCCAAGTCTGCGTGCCGCTACAGCTGCTCAAAGCTTAAATACAGCAGCCGCTTAAAAGCTGACATTAAAATCACACAAAGCAGCCACGTCTTGTGTTTAGTCTGAATCCCGCGACTCCAATTTAGATCAAAGCCCTGAGAAGGGGTGTAGTGTAGCACACACCCAATGGAACTCTTGTTTACACACTTTTTTTGATTTGCTGTAATTTACCTTCTTTGCAGGCTAAGAAACAAATCCTCTGACAGATACGAATAGTAAACACCTTGTCAGCATATTGCTATAGAGGCAAAAGCTGACATGCAGATTATGTTGTAGAACACAAGAAAGAAAGAGATTTCCTTTGCCACACACTGGCACCTGTTCACCACGAGTTTTGTTTTCAGGCAGGAAAACAACTTTAGCTGGTAAGACTGGCGGGTTGCTCTGTTCTGCTGTTTCTTTTTGTTTTGTGATGTACAGGTGATGATTGATGAATACATGAGGTGTGTTTTTCTCTCTGTCAGAGCGCACCATTGAGGTGCATGAATGGAAGGTTATGTAACCTTTATGTAAAGTTTATGTAAATTATTGAACTACAACTGACCACAAGATCAAATATTAGACGGACTTTATGAAGGTTCGATATGTTGATAAATCTGAAAGCCTCACGGCAGTTCAACCTCATTGATTTACCTGGAAACACCTGGAAACACCTGGACACCAGCTGCTCCAGTATAACCATACGGACCTCTACAAGCGTCAGACCGGTCCGTTATAACTCCATATTTTTGATGGAGACGTCCAGCTGCCAGTAAAAGTTTCCAACTTTCTTTTTAGCAAAGGTAGCGTCTCATGTTTTGTTCTTGCAAACACTGCTGTGTAACATGAACAACTAAGCTGTGTACGAGGTGAGATACAATAGAATTGTTTCATAAAGTCCAAACTTTTAAAACGTGATTTGGCCCCACTTGTTAAACACTCTCAAATCCCTCAAAAGTGAAATCCATATTTCCAGACCATTTCCCACATTTGGCCGCGGAGCGTTTCATCAGCGTGAACTCCTGGCCGTCCTCTGACTGCGATGCTCACGGTGTGGATGGTATTGATCAGTTTAATGTCTTCTGGTAACTTTTTGGGCTCAGATGGTCTCCACCCAAACAAAGCTGCATCTGGGACGCTATCTGCTTATTCATCCTATGAAATCCTTCACTCGTAAGAACGCACCATGCCGAGCCGTCATATTTGTCAACGTAAATGACCGGTCTGGACAATTTTCTGTCAGCTTTGGACGAGACAGACATGTTCAACATCTCTGTGAAAATCACTTGAAGATGCCCTATGAGACTTGCTGCTGAACCAACAGGTGCAGTTACCGGGAACTTTATTTCTGCTAATGTTCAGTCGTAGATCTAGCTCTTCCTGCTCGCTCAGCTCTAAAGCAGACTATTTCTAGGTCTTCTTGCCTCGTCGCTTTAGATGCTAATTTAAAGGATCCACCGTTCTTTTAAGGCTAGAAGGGGTTTTGGTTTCTGACATCATAATAATTATAGTTTATTTAGTTGTGTCAAATGTTATCATGTATCTTATCATCTCAAACGCATGTGGATGTTATGATTTCAACAGAGAATTGGCGGAAAGAAAAGATTGCTAATCAAACGGCCTCTTTTGGTGGATTTCATGTTTTCAGGGTTGATGGAGCTGGTGAAGGTGGAGGTATGGTATTACATGTGAAATCATTTCTCTCTGCACTTGAGCTGACTTATTAATAGTCAATTCCTAAATATGTTGTATTGGTTTCCTTGAAAATTGATCTGGGGCACAATAACACAATAACATTCGGTGGATTCATATAATGAATTCATTAATAACATCATTGTTGGATCAGGAGGTAATTACACTTGGTGATCACCTTGGTGACCAGAGAGATGTGTGGTGTTGATATCCTTACTCATAACTGATAAGTGACATTTGCACTGCTTTTCACAATCATGTTCTGTATCTTGTCAGCTTATTGACCGTCTCACTCTGTGAACATGGGTCATCCTTCGTTAATATCAACACAGAAGTAAACCGCTGCTTCAGCTGATCTCATGTCTCCAGCTGGATGGTAGCTGACTCTTTATGTATTATTACCGTAATATCAAAATGATCATGTCAATGATCGCTTACTCCATTTCATTCTGGCTTTAGGCACTAACTACTGTTATTGACAGTAGAGTTTGAGCTTTAGATAATAAATAAACACGGTGCTGCTTTTTTTGATTTAACACAGGCTTCAGATACAGTGGACCACTCTGCTTTTTACGAGTCTCTTCTCTGGGTTTTGACTGCGGTAGCCGCCTGTGGCTCTTTCTCTGATAGTCCTCTTTTCTCCCCATCACAAACGGAGTTCCCCAGGGTCCTGTCCTCATTGTACTATTGTAACGTTCATCTTTATGCATAAAGGGTGGCAGTGTGGCGTTCACGCGTTCTCCCCGTGCCAGCGTGGCTGTCCGGGTTTCTCCTGCTTCCTCCCAGCCCCGTGATAGTCTGCCTGTCCAGGTTGTATCCCTGGTTGTATCTTCTCACATCTTTGGATACGGTTTATCACTCAGCCTTAAGAGTCATCACTGGAGATAGTTATTGGACACACCGTTGCCAAATTAACCAAGAAAACGGCAAGACCTGCCTGCTCTTTCCTGCAAGACCCCTCATCTCTCAGCCCTGCTTTCTTGGAATGTTGGTAGCCATTCTACTTTTGCTTTTAATTTAATTTATTGATTCATTTTGTTGTCGTTTTGTTGTATTGTTCTGTAATTACTGTTTGATTTTAGTTGCCCCTCCACTTATTGTATATATGCCTCGGCTCCATAGAAAATGAGGATTCTTCCTCGATGTGTTTTCCAAGGTATTATAGTAACTACCTGATGGGAAATCTTACTCCTTCTGTCTTTGTGTGCAGATTTGGTGATGTGAGTTTACGTCATGACGCTCTGAACCATCCAAACATTAGTAAAGCTTTCAGGTTGTGAGCTGTTGTTATCATATTTATTGATTGGCACAACTATGAGACCAGTAAAAATAATATACATTTCAACCAGATTATGCAAACTGCAAATATTTTATTACCCAACTTGGAGAAAAAAAAGTGGCAGCACTACACCTGTGTTTAAGAGCTGTGTTCTTATCATGGAGTGCTATAGCAACCAATCAACTCAATTGAAGTTATTTATAAAATATCAACGTTGGTTTTGAGTTCACAAATACAGCATCAGTCAGACTATAGTGTAGATACAGTATCGTCGGCAACTTTGTTTGCAATGTTTCTGAGTCACACATAATACACATACCTCCTGTCTATAAAGAAAGACATTCAGTGGAGGGATCTTCTTTAATAACCTTGAATGGTAGCTGGATTCTAGCAATATCATGAGATCTATCATGTCAGGCTTCATATGTGTTCCAACACCAATCAGCGTCTGGTGAGGAGCTCCTGCGGCCGTGGTTTATGTGTTAGGTGAGAGGAGACTTTTGGTTCTAAACAACAATGGCCCTTCTCACCTGCTCTGAATTCAGTTTCCAGCCTGAACATTGTTGAGATACATAGAGCCTGTTGACAGCTGAATATCTCCTTCTTGTTCACACAGAGCAGAGCAACACGGAACACTGCTGGACTTGTTTTGTTGCTTCAAATGTGTGTGAAGCTGCTGCAGGGTCTGTATGCAACAGGCCAAGAATGTTTTAGCAGTGATTAGTAGTTTGAAAGCAGAATCCGAGCAGACGTGGAGCTGTCGACAGAGATAAAGGAGCATGTCTGTGCTCTGGAAACAGCAGATCTCAACATGATATTGCTGCACTGACCCCATATTAATGAGGGCGGAGCACAAACACACACACACACACACACACACGGTATTTGGAAGTCCTGTTTGCAAGCCTTGCTTCTAATTTGCCAAGATATGCGTTTGGACAGGCAAGTCTCATTATCCAGGTCCTCGAAGGTGTGTGTGTGTGTGCGCACGCGCCTGTGCATACTTTTGGTGATATAGTTGATGAATAATAAGGGTGAAAGTGAGAGCAGTTGTTTTTCCTGCAACCACTGTAAGATCGCCTGTGACAGAACATTTGCAGGTTATCAGGTTAACATCAAAAAATCCCTGTGTTTTTGTGTATGAGCAGAAAGTATAACGGCTGGTTGATGTCCTAAGCTTTACAAAGTTAGAAATAAAAGGGTCAGCAGTAACAATGTGATTTAATTTAAAGTCATCAGTTAAAACTGATCTAACATCAGACTTTTACTAGAATTTTTTTACTTACAAAAAAACAGGACAGTTAACTCAAGCAAAGGATTTCTAAAAAGCAACATGAGCCATTGGATGTGAATCCAGGATTCAGTGACACTCTGGTTTGGTCCACCAAAGAAATGTCCGACTCTCTTTGGCTTGATAGGTGTTCCTCAGTTCTGCTTTACTGAGGCTATCCCTCCCCTGACCGATGCTGTCCAATCAGGTTGTGTTTACATACAATGTAGCTAAAGCTAGCTTGCTCTAGAGTCCTGCACAGGTCTGATTTTCAATACCTGCTTCCGCTACCCTCAGAAATGTCCAATTAATTCCACAAACCCAACCCTACCCATTGACATGGCATGAATGACTGTTTCAGCAGCTGAGTAGGAGAGGGAGGAGCGTAGACGGTGATGTGATGTTCGATCAAATATGACACTAAGATCACGGATGTGTGTGAAAGCGAAAACTGTGCAGCCATAGATGCAGAGAGAGAAATCGTGGCAGGACTTGTTAAACTGAAGCTCGGTGGGTAGAGCAGGTCGTCCTTTAACCACAAGGTTGGCTGTTCAACCTTGCTGGTTTCCTTCCAGGTCTTTATATATGTGAGGGAGTTTGCGAGGGTGGAATTAGTGGCAGCAGTAATTGATTTGGTAGCGATGTAGAGTTGGGTGTCATCGGCATATCAGTGGAAATGGCAGCCGTGGTGGTGTATGATGTGACCAAGGGGAAGAACGTAGAGCAGGACGAGAAGGGTACCGAGCACTGATCATTGGGGAACACCGTGAGAGATTGGAGATGAGTCTGTAATTGTTGGAGATGTCAGGGTCGAGGTTTGAGGGCGGGAAGGGACTGAGCCAGTAGAGGGAGTAGAGGGATGGATTACAGAAACGATGAGCGGAAGTTAAGACTGTTTGCTCTGTCATCACTGTTGCTGTTGTTAGCATTGTTAGCTTCTAGTTGCTGGCTCAGACATCGCCGTGTTCAGAGCCATGTGTAGGCAGGCCATCATTGTAGCTGCTGTGGTAGTGGGCCAATCACACAGTGTATTAAATCAACGAGTCAAGGTGATTGGCTGCAAACAAAACCATAGAAACAGTAATTATTTTCTAGATCTGTGAAGAATTTAAAGTTAAAAAGCAATGTTAGTGTGTTTAATAAGCACACCTAGTGGTGGATATAATGTTGTAACATGTTTATTTGAAGAAGTGTTAAATCATAAAAGTATAATCATTCTATGTATCAAACTATAAAATACAGTTACTGAATGTTTTGAGGGAAAGAGAGAGACCTTTGAGACAGGCTTTTCAGATCCGAAAACAACTGTATGATAATGAGATGAGTTTGGTGAGCCAACTTCAGGAATGTGAGGTGTGAACAGTGGGGGAAGGAGACGTATTGATATTGATCAAGCAGAGATGTTGATAAAGACAGCCCTAAGAAAACATGGGGGTCGGGTACATGCAGTTTTACGAGGAGGAGGACAAGTCGGACCAGAGGACACTATCAGACATTATCCGGATCACTTAGACCAATGGAGAGCATTGTCAGAGGACAGGAGGAGACAATCGGATTTCAGCCAATCACAAAGCTGATAATGGACTTTTGAAAGTAAACTACTGACTTTCGGGTATAAAAACATTGTTCGGAGAGATGTTATTCAGTTCTTGGCGATCCTCTTTTACTGTAAACTGGCGTTTGTCAGCCGATAGGGGGGGAGAGTGTTTGAACTCAGTTTCGCGATTCCTTACTGTCGACAGTGTAATTCAGTTTGTAACTGTCTTTTAGCATTTGTGAATTGTTAAATACTTTTTCATTGTAAGCCGGATCCAGCTGATTTTTCTTGGCGTGACTTCGTTGCTCAAACAACAACGATAGAGCGAGAGGTCCGCGGCCTCCTGCGAGGTGAGGTTAACCACCTTTATAGATCTGGGTACAAAAAGGATCCATTGCAGGTATTGTTTGGAGAAGTTTCCCAACTACTTAATAGTGGGTGATTTAAGTCAATACCTTAAAGGTATAAAGTAAAGATACCCAGCACCTAGAATGAGATTCATCACCCAGTAAAGATGAACAGAAGGCGCAGAAGATCAGTAAAGACAACAGCAAATGCCCTTTATGAACAACTCTTTTGGTTCAGTATTTTTTTTAAACGTAGAATTGAATTGTAAGCGACTTACAATTCAGTATCTATCGATCCATACACCGTAGGCACAACGTACGGGAGCAATTTTGGGGTTAAGTGTCTTGCTCAAGGACACATTGACATGAGACTATCAGAGCAGGAGCCGGGGAGCAAACCCTCTGATTGAAAGGCGGCCCTGCTCTCCACTTAGCCACGGTCACCCCATTTATCAATACACAGCACAGTTGGGCTACTAATTTTTTAGAGCCATGGTCGGGGCCATAGGTCCTTACTTGTGCAAACCTCAGTTAAAAAGGATCAATGAGTCAGGTAGACTAGATTCTGCCCCTGCACTTTCTGCTTCAAGGGGATAGAGGGAGGGGGGCAGGTTAACAAGGGGGATAGGTAGTCATTGCCTCCTGGTTGTCACTTGGTAGCTCCAGTAACTGAGCCTTCTGTGTGATGCCACTGATAGCGACTACCTTTCCAAAGTTCAGATTGTGCTGTTTGTTCGTTGGGTTTTTGTTCTGGTGTTTTTACACAGTGTTTTGAAGGCAGCCTCTGGTTACCAAGCAACAATAGTGTAATTATCAGTCAGCTGGGATGTGAGTGTTTGGTTAGTCCTTGTAATAATACTAAAAGGATGATAAACACGTCTCAAGTCAAAATTTCAATTTGTAAAATTGTATAGCCCATACGGTTCAAGTTCAAAGGTTCATGAGTGTCATTAACATAATGTGATCTCCCTTTTACTGTAACATCATACCATTAAAAACAGATAATACTGTCACCTTGCTTTTATTATTTGTATATTACTGCCCCCACCAGACTGGCTATGGCCATGCCTGCATCTCCCCGGAATGTCGGTCTGCAGTCTGCAGGAAAAGATGAGTCACTCCTCTTAAATTACAGTTCTGACTATATTGCGTGGTATCAAGCATGCTATCTAAATGTATGCTATCTAAAACAGCTTGATCATAGACCTGGAGAACTTCATGTCATCATTTTAGAGGATCTGATTATTTATATTTTCATCCCCTACCCATCAACTTGTATTTTCCAGCTGGTCAAGGCTTCAACTGCCTCTCTCCCAAAATATTCACATGCAGCAGCAGCAGCAACAGATTTAACTCCTTGTGTTTTGAATTTCTTCATCTGTTCTCAGCCGGCGGTGTGCAGTCACTTTGAAGTGATTGTGAGGATGCTTGCAGCGCACCACGGTTTTCAAAGCAGCTCCTATCCATTATTTAAAATTTAAGCAAAAGATAGCAAGAATGTTCAGCTTCCAAGCTGTGCTATGACCTCATGTTGCCCGCACCACTAGGCACTGCTGATCTGTGTGTGTGTGTGTGTGTGTGTGTGTGTGTGTGTGTGTGTGCGTGCACTGGTGTGATTAACTCAACAACTTATCTGTAAAAGCTGCAGTAAGACCAGCCTCGCCCTGCCTTGAGGAGCTGCTAACACACCTATAACAGTTTAGGTGGACACTTAATGGAGAGTTGTTGGTTACAATAATGACGGTCAATATGACAAAATGCTGTCTTCATATTTTCTCGAAAAAAGAGAAAAGGCGCAAAAACAGTTAAAGGGTCAGTTCATCTAAATTGCAGATTTTTTTCCCCGACTGACCACCTGTGAAATTTGACCATATAGTTAGTTCTGCTTTTAATTTCCACCTGGTATTCCACTGTGATCTCTTTCTGGAAACATAACATAATGCCATCGGATCCCTGGTCTTTGCATTTACACCTTTGGTGATGAAGTACACTTCAGTCATTTGTCAGCTCAAATATTAAGTTGAGAAATTCCATTTTCTTCAACTGTATGTGGATTGAAACAGAACTCACTCATATCTCAAACCCTGGATGGATCAAATCAAAACCAGTATGAAGAGATACCACTATGCTTGGTTTGGACCCATACGATGCGGTGGAGTTGTGTTGAGCTACACTGAGGCAAGGCTTCAAATCTGCTTCAATGGCTTTGAAGTGTCCCCCTGAAACACACGTCAACAGACACACACATTCAACCAAGCGTTTATTGCTGAAATCATTGTGCAGCTAAAGACGGCAGACTTTTGGTGAGGGCCATTAGCATTTGTCGATAGAGAGGATGATGGCTGCGACATTTGACAATAATCCATTTAGGGAGATGAGCGTACGATTTCTTCTCTCGTCTCTGTGGTAGATTCCAATTACCTTCTGTTTTTCCAATGCAAATATTTTCTCATTCAAAATCCTGTAGACAGCCGTAGGACAAGATTTTTGTCAATAAACTGACAGTCAAATAGATGCCTCGATTTCCCTGGCCCATAATTCATTCTGATGTCAAATCAATGGATTTAATGATGTGTAGGCAGGCTGACATGCATGGATTAATCTGCAATCTAATGTGTGTGTGTGTGTGTGTGTGTGTGTGTGTGTGTGTGTGTGTGTGTGTGCGTGTGTGATACTATTATAGAAGCTTGCAATGATCCTGTTGTGTGTAGGTACATATTATTGGCAAGTTAGTCTATGTGTTTATGCTAATAGCTTCCAGTTGCGGTAAAAAAAAGACCTCAGGGAGAGCACCAGGGTTAATTGACATAGTGGCCAAACGGTGGAATTACAACTTCTGGGTCGGTCACGTGACGCCATGGGGCCTGAAAAGACTTTTGATCCTAGACTTACATTGGAAAAGAGACACTTGTAACTCAGTAGATAATTGTCTTTTGAGGTGAATCAGCGTCCCAGTATGAACACTTGAATGGCCCTTGTTTAAATGATTGGGTTCTAAAAGTTGTAATATGCACTAACAGCTGAATGCAGAGTTATTTCCCTGCCTTTGTCCATGGGAATGAGCCTGGGGGGGGGGGGGGGGGGGGCTAGTGTTGCGGAAGAGCCGGGTCATTTTTTCACTTGGCAGTTGAGCCATTTTCGCTTCTTTCGCCACCGAGCAACTTTCCCAGGAATGAAGGAGGCCCCCGCCTCCAATGCTGTATCCAGTTTTCTATTGACATCCATGGAACAGGCACACCAGTCTGTGGCCTTAACTTTGCTCTACAGTTGCAGAAAAAAAAAATGATACAGTGTAGTTTGACATCATTTGTTTTGCTTTGCTTTGTATGGGGATGGGTTACTCTGGTCCACACTCCGATACAGTAGGTGGCGGTAATGCACCTTTCGCTGGCTGCCATCCGCCATAACACTTAAAAGAAGAAGAACAGGACACAAGGGGCAGGGAAATTCAAAATATAACACAGAAAAGCAACTAAACAAAACCCAAGACCGTGACCGTTATGGTGCCTACATTCTGCAAAACCAATACATGTAAAAATGGCAGCTATGTGTTGGGTGTCAAGTCTTTCCATAGGATTCAAAAATCATAAGGTAAATATCCCAACATTGAGGATAGTGAATTCAGGAATGTCCTTATTAAAATATAGTGATATTAAATACGCAGTAATAGAGACTAGATCTTGTGTTCACATTTTGCCATAATCTCATTGTCTTTGTTCATTGATCTTCCTACCGGCGTCTCAACACATGTTGTGACACACTGATTGTCTGTAGCTGAAGGCAAGGTGATCTTCATACAACACGAGACAGAATACTGGTTACTCTGCCAACAATCACACTGATTAGTCTGATCCTTATATATTTATACTTTAGAAGACCAAAGTGATGTTGATGAGGTGGTTGATAGTAAATTGGCCCAGATTGCTGCAGGTAACAATCACGAACACTGAGCCACTGTGTTTGGCTAACCACACTGCCAAAAGTAGTATTATCACTTTTTTCAATATGGCTAAAGAGATGGCTCGTGGTATTATTTCCCTTTTACACCCTGAAAATTCATGGGAGCTGCTTTCAGTGACTTTCAAACTTTCCTCTATTTCCAACCACACTAAAGCCGTATTTCTTGCTTAAGGACATTGTTTCTTTAAAGTAATTAGTTGTATAAGTACATTATAAGTATTTTTACACACTGCCCATATGGAACTGTAATTATAGCACTGTGTTGCCACAAACAGGGAGCAATTTAGTGAAGTATTCAGTTCGCCTGTGATCATTCAGATGTGTGGAAAGCCCTTCTGTGGGCCTCTTTGGTTGCATTTGATCGTCATTCTCCCTAAAAGCATCTTAATTTGAATCCTCTGGACCAATCACCATCACTTCGAAGCTCTCCAAACACATCACCGAATCAATTATGCATGGAAGCTCAATGGGCCAAATGAGTCTCTAATGGAAATAATTTGTTATTTACCAGTTCAAAAATCATCTCTGAGTTTCTCTCTGCTGTTAAAGAGACCAAGGCCCTGCTGTTTGATGCTAATGCTCTGCTTTGGGTTGCCAGTGGGAGGGCAGGCATTTATTGGCAAAAATAGTCTTTTTCGCCGCACTTGTGTAAAATGTCAGACGTCTCTAAAGTTGCTGTCGCATTTAAAAGGGAATTAAACATACTTTGCCGAAGCTCCCATAGGCCACCCTGCCTGGAAGTGCGGGTGTATGTAAACGAACCGCTTTTCACTAAGATTGAGCAGGGTCAGTTTAGTTTGCTTTTAGACTGGTCTGATGGGACAGCTGCACAAACAACAAAGCTGACTAAATATATTGGAAAATAGCACTTTGTGCTAAATGCTAACATTGGTGTGCTGAGTTGCTCACATTTACAGTCTTAGTTTACCGTGTTGGCACAAAGTGGAGTTCAGCATGATGGGAAGATCAATGGTTTTGCAGTTATTTAGTGGGTGCTGCAACAACCCCCATGAGAATAAGGTATCTATTTGTTTCCTCCCCAGCATCGATGACCCATGACATCTTTTGTTGTAGTTATCGCAAGCAGTAATTTCCTAGAATATTTTCTGCCCAGTAGTAATTTGTCTGTAGGCCTATTTATCTGTTTATTTCCATTATGCAACACAGCGTTGCACAACAAAATGCAGTTTTAGCCCATTTACTACATAAGAAAAAACACCACAGATCACAGAAGAAAGCACCTGATCTGATCTCCTGATGATTTCATTTTTACTGTTAATATTATTATTTTTTTGTAGCAAATGGGCAACAATTGCATTTTGTTGGGCAACCCTGTGTTGAATAATGACAACAAATTATCCTTGAGTCCTTGAACTTTTGCCAAATCTTGTTCAAAGTACATCAGTCACATCCTTCTTTTAAAGAAAATCTATAATTGCAGTTGATTGTTCTTCTGTTTTGAAAAATATACCTTCTAATTCGTAAAATGTTCCACATCAGCTGCAGCCACATCCCTGAGCCTCTCTGAATTTAACTTTTAGATCACTGTTGCATTGCAAGTCAATAAGTTCCATTTGCTGCATATTTGGGATGCTCTCCACATCAGCGGAGAAGGGGTCTGCAATCATCTGGAAAGTGAATGCTGTGCCCTCCTCCACAAGAGATCTGCATGTTGAGAAATGGTTGAGATGTTTTGCCAAAAGCTGAGTTTTCCACAAGTTTTTTGGAGAAGGCTTTCACATTTTCATAAGATGCTGTGATTAGCTGACCAGGGCCCTGGAGCTTCAGGTTAAGGATGTTAACTCAAAGTACCAAAGAAAAGCTACACTGAAAAGCTGAAAAACAGGTTTTTAGCCAATGAATGAACGCCTGAATGTGTTCTACTGCAGGTTTGATAAGCGCACTTTAACACCCCCCAGCTGCCCTGTCATCAAACAACCACAGATACCCCCTGCCTCCTCCTCACCTCTCCCAAACAATCCCCCACCGGCACTGAGGATCTGCAAAGAGGATGTGAGTCAGCCCTTTCACAGACAGAAGATCAGGAGAGCTCCGGGCCCAGACGGTGTGTCCCCCTCCTGCCTGAAAGTCTGTGCCGACCAGCTGGCCCCCATCTTCACGCAGATCTTCAACCGATCACTGGAGCTGTGTGAAGTCCCCTCCTGCTTCAAACGCTCCACAATCACCCCGGTCCCCAAGAAATCCTCCATCATAGGATTAAATGACTACAGGCCCGTTGCCCTTACGTCTGTGGTCATGAAATCCTTTGAGAGACTGGTGTTGACCCATCTCAAGAACATCTCAGGGCCTCTGCAGGGGGTCCGGTGGATGATGCAGTCAACATGGGACTGCACTACATGCTGCAACACCTCGACTCCCCAATGAGATATGCAAGGGTTCTGTTTGTGGACTTAAGCTCAGCATTCAAACACCATCATCCCAGAAATACTTCAACCCAAACTCTCCCAGCTCACTGTACCAGCCTCCACCTGTCAGTGGATCACAAACGTCCTGACAGACAGGACGCAGCAGGTGAGGCTAGGAAAAATCACATCTGGACTATCAGCACTGGCGCCCCCCAGGATTGTGTGCTCTTCCAACTGCTCTTCTCCCTCTACACCAACAACTGCACTTCAGAGGACCCGTCTGTTAAACTCCTGAAGTTCACAGACGACACAACAGTTGGCCTCATCAAGGACGGTGATGAGTCTGCGTAAAAACGGGAGGTTGGTCAGAACAACCTGGAGCTGAACTAGCTCAAAACTGTGGAGATGACAGTGAACTTCAGGAGGAGCCCCCCCAACACTGCCCCCCCTTCACCATACTCAACAGCACTGTGTCTGCGGTGGAGACCTTCAGGTTTCTGGGATCCACAATCTCCCAGGACCTGAACTGGGCCTCCAACATTGACACCATCAGGAAAAAGGCACTGAAAAATATCCTTGGCTGTGGTATTGGACACAATCTCAGCAACTCTTCGGTCACTTCAAATTGCTCATTAACGCTCCTGATGGAAATGGCTCGCTGAGCATTGGCGGTTTTGTCCGTGCTTTCGTCAAGCGCCACGGAGTATGCAGTGAAACCTCTGGCTTTTTTTTCGCATAAGTGATCATAAATGTCACTTGATAGCTCGTTAATCTGCTAGACAGAGAGATATTGCCGAACAAGTTCTTTTTTTCTGGACACAGAATATCAGCGACGTGCAACAATCACTCCTTCAGAAACTGCCCTTCAGTGAACGGCTTTCCTGCTTTGGAGATTAACTCACTCACCACGTAACTTCAACTCAACTGCAGCGTCACCATCCTTCTGAAAAAGACTTTGCTGAGACGTTAGTCCCTTCTGTAGCTGCGTGGCCCCTTTTATTCCTCTGCTCTCCCTGGTACTGTTCTGTGTTTAGTCGAATAATGACGCTGGAGATTATATTCTTTTAAAACAGTGACTTTTTCCTTTGGATATCAGGCAAGTAGCGCCACAAAAAAATACTGCAACGTCCGTCTTTCTTGATACTCTGTTCATCATCCACTGACCTTTTTTGGTTTGGAAAGAGACACCTTTGTTGTTTGCAGCCAAACAACTACTAAAGCCCCACGTAACCTGCTAATCTTCTTATCCAAAACGGACCGGTCATGTGCGGTCACCTTTGACCTTTGCCAATATTTTGCCCCAAAAAACTAAATCATTTTTTAAAATAGAATTGTGTTTGTATTTCAATTGTATATTAAGGGGTCATTTAAAATGATATAAAACAACTAGAAAATGTAATATGAAAATATATATATATATATATATATATATATATATATATATATATATATATATATATATTTTGTTATTATATGGTATCCATCCACTTGTTTTGATCATACACTGCAGCTGGTGATCAATGATGGATTTAAGCTGTTTGTGCATCAGGTTATTGTTGCATTGTTGGGCAACTTTTTATGTTCAGCCGATGAGTGGTTAATGTTAAGTTGTTCATCAGTGTACTTGAGCATAGTGTCGGAGCTGATACCGGTGCATCCGTACTATGTCGTGAAATAAGCAATGAGCAAACAACAGTTTTTGGGAGATGCAGAAACCCCATGGATATTATTACTTTAATCCCAACTGAATATTCGAGTAAAACATTATTGTAATTGTTAAATTCCTACAGAAGTTCCAGATTTCATTCTGAAGTGAACATAACTGGTCCTTTTGAAGATGGTTGAGAACTATACAGCTTGCTATAGACATCTATCTGAAGTCTGACTGATCCGACACACATTGCTCAACTCTGCTGTAGATCTGCATTTCCCTCCACCAACATGTCCTAGGGTAGTGTGATATCATTATGATTCTTCTTCACAAGATATTTTTAGACACGACTGTCAGTTGCTACAGGCACTTAACACACATACGGAGCTGAGGCATTTCGAAAGGACAATTTACAATCCAAGCTGTCTGTAGTGCTTATTTAAAAATTTTTTGGAAAAGCTTCTGTGATTACAGATTTACAGTATGAAGCCCTCAATCATGCGGCAGGTCGAGGACTGCGGGGAGCCATCAGAGGCTGCTTCTATAGCTACATTGCACATTTCACATCACTGACTGGGCTGTATGCCAGTGCAGTTCAGGAAAAACAGCTGAGATATTTCAGTAATTTCTCCCATAGGTCTTGAGTTGCAAAGTCAGTGGCAGCTATCAAAAATGATGCTCTGTGAGTGGGATCGACGTGTTGATTCGTACAAACTGTTCGCCTGTTTAAATCAGACATTCTTGTCATAGTTTACAATTATGCCATTAGGCATAATGGCTGCATTCAAATCAGCAGGGTTTTTTTGCCCAGTCACAGCCATCACGTATTAAGCGAGCCTTTTAAAGTGAACCAGAAATGTGTGTCTTTAGCTTCTGTACTGTGAGTATTCCCCAGTGAGACAGAATATCTTCTTGAAAATCAACGTACAGACTAATAGTAAAATAATCCCTCTCAATCATCACTTGTGACCCACTAGAAGTGTGTGATGGGGTCTGTATCTGCAGAGACCGTGCCCTCTGCCTGGACTTCCTCTTTCCTTCTTATTGTGCCGTGTTCTTGACATTTCTGTGTGTCGGCAAAGAGCGCTTGGGCCCCTCGTGGTGTAACACCCAGCCAGTAATTAGGGTTCGTAGCCCGTTCTCATTCCCAGGTCAAACACTGCAGACAGTAGGTCGTTACGTCGCTGTGTGTTTATGTGCTTTTGCTCGTTTGTGTTCCAACTGTCTCTGCTGTGTGCTGCTATCTGTCGGCGATTGAGTGGAGAGACAGACAGCTACAGAGACAGGATGCTACCTTGGCTGCATTCATTCAGAATCCAGCACCTAGAGGCGAGGAGATGTGGATGTGTTTGTCTGTGCTTTAGAACCAGAAAGAAACAAAAAAAAAACATGAAAAATTAAAATAACATTCCATTCTTCTGATTGACGGCTTTCTTCTCACGAACACCGGTCCCTCCCTCCATTCACTCGACCTCCGCTACTCTTTCTCTCTCTCTCTCTCTCTCTGACAAATATTCTGTACAGACCAAAACCAACAATGTGTTTGCAATAAGTCAGCGTGAACATGAACTGTCCAGAACGACAAAGGATCAACGTATGTTTTTTTTTTTTCGTTCTGAACCAAACTACACTCGGCTGACTTTTCCTTCCTGCCGAGCACTAGTGAGCTTTCACTAGTGTCGGCCACTCGTTTCCGGAATGGTCTCTTAGGCAACACCACAGGTTAGATATCACATTAGCAACGACATGCTGCGCGTCGTCTCTGTCTGTGCTCTCGACTCTTTTGGAAGAGGAGGAGGACTTACAGTTCTATTAATGGACAATCATTTTCAAAAACCTGGAGGAAAAAAAAGAACGCATCCAATTATAGTGAGCTTCTACCCTGCAGGGGCCTCTTCACGAAGTAAAGGAGCTCTGGGTGAGTGTGTTGACCGCGGGCCCTCAGCCACTGAAGCACTTACCTGTGGCCAAACAATTAGTGCAATGGAAAACTTGTTGTTGTCCAACAGGCACGCCTTATTGATTCTCTCTGTGCGGTCTGTGTTTTTCCCACTGAAAGAGAGACAGCAGTCTGTGTAATATCGCACAGGAAAACACAACTCTGATTGGGTCAGGAGCTCAGCGGGGTTTCTGTGTCGACAAGATGCTTGTCATTTATTTGATTTTGTATATATTTATGTATAATAGCATATACTATTTTTGTGGATGTCATTTATATATAAATCACAAAACACAATTTGTGAATCCTTCTATTAGCATTCGTTAATATCGAGACAGATCCGACCACGTACGTTTGGAGAAAATTCCTCTTGTTCCCCAAAAGGTGACAAAAACATCAAAGGAAAAGAAACATTTAAAGAAATCGAAATTGGTAAGAAAAATCATTCTGAAACACTAATTAAATCAGCTCCCACCCTCATAGCTCATTGCTTTTATAACGGGATGAAATGATACAATGTGTCAGCCTGATCTCTATGTTCAGCCCACAGCAGTGGGGACTCGATGTTGTCTGAAGGCCCACTGGGGAAAAACTGAAAGGCAGAGAACAAACACTGGAGTTACAAGCAGTCCCTGTAAAATGAAAGTTTCAGGGTCAAAATACAATTGCTTGAGTGTCGTTTCTCCGAATACAGTCTACAACAAGTGACGACAACAGAGCGAGGCTAAAGATAAATTGCTTTACTTTGTATTTTGGTTGCGTGCTGCACATGTAGCCCTCCTAAAGCGGCATTTGTTTTCAGTCGCTGCACATTACGTCGTGCTCTTCTCACTTCCAGGCTGATTCCTCTCAGTTGGAGGTGACGTTTCTTTCAGATAAGACGGCGTGTTGTAGCAAGCCTGCTCTGAGCCATAATATGAGCATTCAGCAGCGAGGCTGAGCTGAGACGTGTTTGTAAAGATGACACCAGTGCTGGCGCTGAGGAAAAGCGTCTTTTAAATATAATCATTTTACTGACAGGAGAGAAGAATTGTTTGATTTTCCCGAAGGTCAGAATCGTATAATACATGATCTACTACATTTAAGACTTGCTGAGAATAAGAAATAACAGCAACATAAAAAAAAATGGAACCATGCATGGTTAAAATGTCTCCGTGGGATTTAAAGGGCTGTTTTCACAGGGATAAGTGGACATGGTCATCGTGGCGTCCCCCATCGCTTTGTGGACTTTTGAAACCTCATGTTCCTCATTTTTGCTGCCACCATCTTTTTTTTGCAACCAGTGTACGGAAGTGAACCTATTTGAACTGAGGAGGAATGACGTAGAGAGACGCCGTAGACGGCTCTGGTAGAGACCTGTCAATCACGAGATGAACCTAATAAGTGCAAAAACCTATTTAGTGCATGAAGACGTAGTCAGTGCTGATGCTTCAGGTCAACTTTCCTTTAGGTGTTTCGGTGTCAGATGGACTAAGTATAATCCAGCTGTGGAATGTAAATAAATACATGTACTATTTAAGTACAAATGTGAGGTATTGGCACTTTATTTTAACTTCTTTTTTTTAATGCTACTTTATATTTCTACTCCACTGCAATTTATAGGGAATATTTTACTATTTACTCCACTATATTCATCTGATAATTACTGGTGACTTTACAGACTAAAATCTGAGCCTAACATATATTCTGACTTTATAAAAATATGATACCTACTTCAGCTAACTTCAGCTACTGTACGCATACTTCAGGATGAACTGCTACAAATGTATGCCCCATTTCAAAACCTACTTTGTACTTTAAAAGTAGATAGATGGATAGAAAGGTGTACATGCAATTTAATAAAGGCCATTATTGTGTATGTTATCTTTAAAAAAAAAAAATGAAATAGTTTTCAGCTCATAATTATTAGAGGTACAGTTCCCAGGATTTACTGCAAAACTCCTCTCACTGATTGCTCCACAACACAGTAAGCAAACAATAACTTGAGCCATGCTTTCCTACTTTTGTCAGCACATGTCATGGACTGTTATAACCCAGCTCTGTGATGGCCTGAAGGTAGGGGGGGTTCACACTTTTTTTAATTTGTAATGGTCGGTGGGTGACTGTAGAGCAGCCTTCTGATCCTGTTCTTCCGCAAAGCCCCCTCAAGCACAGCTTGTGCAGTACAAGGAGATCCTCCATGTCACCTCAGGTTACACTGCTAGTACCAATTAGATAGCTTGCAAGCTATGTGTTGCATGGCATCAAGAGTGATATGAGGCTCTTTGAGCCTCTGCTCTCTGGGACACTAGTGTGCTTGAGGTTTGAGAACCAGGAAAAGCTTTTTATTTCCTGAGAACCTTTTGAATGTCTTCAGGTTGAAGGATTCACACAGAAAACCAGTGTAGTACGTGTGAAGCCTGTCTTGGGCACACACACAATTGTGGCTCAGTGCAACAGCAGGTCGTCCTTCAATCGGAGGATCGGCGGTTCGATCTTGCGGCTCTTCTAGTCCCTGACAATGTGTCCTTGGGCAACACAATGGATGGGTATGAATGATTAGATAATCCTGATGGACAGGTAGCCATGGTGTATGAATGGCTGAATGACATGTAGCTTTGAGTCTTCAAAAGACTAGGACAGCGTTATACAAGAACAAGGCAGTATCGTTAGAGAAACAAATATGTAATACGACTAAAATATCTGAGGATCTGACATTTCAGATTGTTCCTACATGCAGGGACATGGGAATACAGCTAAACATTAGAAACGGCAGGCCATTGTGATGCCATTCACCAAACAGATTGCATCTAGAGACCATCTTGTGATTTGATCACAGCAGCCCATTAGACCACCAGACCATCTTTTGGATCTCAAGTGCACACCTGTAAAGTGTTGTGACAGCATCTTACACGGTTGCGATGCTATCGCAGTGACAGCAGACGGATATGAAAACACTGAAACCTCCTCTGTGGTAGTTCCTGCTACTCCTGGCAAACTCCTAGCAAAGAGTGGTCTCCAGACGCACTGTAAGGACACTCATTGACATAACCCATACTCTTACCATCACAACTAAATGTCTGACCCTAACCATAAGACTAAACCTCATTTAAGACTATTTCTGACCTGACCTTAAAACCAAGACTGGACCCTTGAACTGTTCTCACTTTGAAAGACTCACAAATCAAAAGAAGTTGGTCCCCACAAAGATAGATGAACAAGTTGACACACACACATCAGCTCTGCACTTTGATGCACTCTTCTCTTTGACCATGTATAAAACAGGCTCTGTGAAGTATATCCTTAGTTCATTGATAATAACTTAAACTCCAGGCAATAGATAATTACTATCCTAGAACCTTCCACATGTGTGTCCACACTTGGCACTTTAATGCGACCTGCCTGATTGGATAGTAATGAACACGTGTAATTCCCTGTACATTTTTCATAATGAAAGTCCCTTGTTTTGTTGCTGCTTACTCTTCCTTCCTGCAGTATTAGTACACTTGGTTTGCTGAAGAATAGCTGCTACTCAGACGGCCTCAGAGACTGATCAGTCCTGGTTGGAGTCCGTTTCATTTTTGGGCCAGTTGGTGTTGATGGTCAGCTGATCAAATCAAACAGGCTTGGGTGTTGTAGGATTCTAAACACTTTCTGATGCAGTAGCTGTTTGAGATCATGGTAATTGATTAAATGAACCCCTGTTCCTCAACTGTGCAATATGTAAGGTGTTTCTCAGCCAGAATATCACATGGCTCCATATTTTCAATGTGGCAATTGCATCGAAAACATCAATTTCGGAATTATGTCACACCAAATTAAGATAGTGAAAGTCTGAAAATAACATTTTGACGTAGTACACCTATTTGAGACAAGGCCTCAAGATAAGGCTGTGATAAATTGCTGTAAAATTACATCCTACATTCTAACAGAAATGTACCGTTGTTCCCAAATACAGTAAAATGCTGCACATTTTGAGCCAAGACTCTTATCAAGGCCAGTGAATACAAGCAACAAGGGGAGGACCCCAACGCAGTCAAAGTAGCTGAGAGGGTGAGTTCAATACAGGCAGGAAGCGCTGTTCTATGCATGTTCCCAAACTCATTTTCAAATGAATCAACAAAAAAACAGTCGGCAAATAATCTTGTGCTTCGTGGCACAGGGAGTTCTTGGGTCTCCCAGCAGTTGGCACTTGGGCCTGTCAACCTCACCCAGTGGCTAAAATATCACTGATTTTAAAAAGTGGATAAAAATGGTAGCAAACACTAACATAGTCCAATATATGTGTCCATGCAAGATCTGCAGCCTCTTTGACTTGTGCAAGAATAGCTAACAAATATCTAATATATGGTTATGAATTCTCCTTCTAATAATGTCTCATCATGTTAATGTCATTACTTGTAATTCCATTACCAAAGCTCTGTGTAAGTGCCCTTTGGATTAACTGCAAGGACTCTGAGGCATTGATAAATTAGATTCACTTCTCCAACTTTTTTTTTTTTCTGAAGGCATTTTCCTGTTAGAGAAAGAATTGGCAGATGGAGTTTGGAGAAAATGTTTGGAAATGATTGCTGGCGTTTTTCAGCTCCTGCAGTAGGGAGAGGAGCATGAGTGAAAGCGTGAATCTGCTGTGATTCCCAGTGTGGGCCGGTGCGGTGCTCCTCAATGTCCCCAGCATGTCCTCTAGGACTGAAAGGATAGATGGGTGGAATAACTGCATATCTGACAGGGCTGCTGTCAGTGCAAGTGCTTGAGTGCATATATGTGGAGTAAAATGTGAAGTGCAATCAAGTGTTAAAACGTTAAAAAAACGAAAGAAAAACGTTCAACGAAAAACTAGAAATGGAGAGCATCTACCTGAGTAGATTATTTGACAAAATGTTATGTATTGTATTAAGTAACTTCTAAAACTATTAAGCTTCACTTTGGAAATGCAGTTTGTAAATAAAGAGTCCGTTGGTGTAGAGACGTAGCTGTGCTTTTCAGTCCCCCTTCCATCAATTCGCTTCCTTTTTCATCTGTCTGACATTTTCATCTTAATTCTGTTTGATGCACATTGTGCACTCGGAGGTGACCCCACTCTGACTGTTCTCGTCCTCCTTCAGCCAGGAAAAATTTGGCCATTTCCTTCAGGAATGTTGGAGTGGGACTCTCTTCTCCGAGTGTGTTAGGGTTCAATGTATTCCCACTGTGTTATTGCCAAATTAAAAAGAACTGGCTTCAGGCTGTGATGGGGGTGATTTGAGGACGATTGGGGTCAAGGATCACAACTTTCGGGCTCGTTTAGCTACTATTACAGTGATAAAATAAATTAAAAAATGTGTCTCCGGCCGTCTCCATCTTGGCAGTGATGACACACTCTAAAAATGGACAAAGAGGCTGCGGTGGAGACAGCTAGCAGCTAGCAACCTGAGACGACTCCCATCTGTCGCTCCAAGCGGCCACTCCCTCAATGATGTACAACTTTATGCCTTGATATCATTTAAATGGATCAGTTACATAATAAATCACCCCCCATACAGAAATGACCTATGGAGACCAAAACCTTTGTACCAGACTGTAAACATGTTTCATTCTGCTGTAAAGTTGTTCATTTTAACATAGGGTTCTATGGGGATTGACTCTTTTGGAGCCTCAAGTGGCCATTTGAGGAGCTGCAATTTTTGGCACTTCCATATTCGCTTAATTTCGGAGTTTCCCGCTTGGTCATTACATGGCTTAACAGCCTTAGTGAGTATCAGCTAAAAATCAGCGGAGTGCAGGTCCTTCCTTCACTTGGCTTTTCACAAATAACACATAAATGTTCCTCAGAATACAAATCAAGAGAGGAAGGCTGTTTGTTGTAGACAAGAACAGTTATTTTAATCCTTGGAAAATGTGCAGTGTGTGAGCAGTCTGCTGCCATCAGCTTTACTGTATGTGGAAACTGAGCAGCATTTTCAGCTAGTACTCAAACGCTTGTTACACTCAAGAATCTACTCGTTTTCCTTTTATTTACCTATCTTCTCTATAGCCTGCGTTTTCTCTGCTGATGGTATCGTAAAAGAAACAACAGTTTTATCTTTATTCCAAATGATAGATTCCTTTTTTTTCGCCAAGCACAAGATTGTTTTACAACAGGATATCCATCTCTCTCTCGCAGTCAGACCTGATGGATCTGGCGTGGGACGCCAGAGACGCTCCGGGGAGTTGCTGGCTCACAGCCTTTATGGCCGTGATTGAAAGTGAATGCCTTGAATCCTGGCACTTCACGTCAGTCCAGGATAAGATGACTGTCTGAGCTGTCCCTTCATGCCTTTCTTCTTGTGTCTTCCTCCTGCCTTTCTCCCTCTTCTCTGCCAGACTTCCATATCCATCGTCTCTTACTTAACATTCTTTCATTTACATTCATTTCACTTTAGGAGCTTCTTTATGAACATGTGATTCCATAAATTGGAAGCTGAAGGAGACAAAATTAATTTCGTGATCCACCACAGAATAATACAAATTTAATAAAAGTAGATTAGCTGTGTGATAATCTATGCTTTGGCTACATTTACAGCTGTACTGAGCAAGATTTGTCTAACACAAATATATACTCATAAACCCAACGCCCCATGTAGATTGGATTTGTTTCTCTAGAGGTTAGCTGATTTCAATACTTGCTACACTCACAGATTTGAATCCCATCTGGAGCATTCATTTCCGATTTTTCTTCCTCTACTCCAGTCATAAATGGATCCTCCCAGAACTCATCATCAGGTTCATCTACTAAGCAACTTCATATTAGCGCTGGAAAAACCTGAATCCCTCCCTGTGGAAAAAGCAATGCAGTGCTTTATACAACCTGGTCACCAGAAAGAATGTTGGCATTGTATGTTTCTACAAACCATTCCTGAACCAAAAATACATTTCATGAATACGTTTCAAATCGGCGTATCACACTTTCTGAAACGCACAATGACACATTGTTAACGTTGTGAAATGATTGGTTAGGTTTAGGCAACAAAACTACTTGGTTAAGGTTAAAAAAAAGATAAAGTAAAACATAACGCAACGTAACAACGTTACGTAACAAGCGTAAACTTAGCGTTGACTTTTGTTTTCACAGGGGAGTGAAATGCCATATATGTTGCCCTTTTCACCTGTAGTGTCTTCAAAATGTATCTCATTTTATCATCTCCATTTCATTAGCACTTCCATATACCAGTTTTATTCCTATCTTTTATTCTGAAGGGTTGTACAGAGGGGTTTGTTCATATAGCATTCATAGCCTGGGTTATATATGATATGTTATTATGAACATAGAGGAAATGAATTGTTTTTATGGCTGCTGACATCATTCTGATTCATGGAGTGATACAATGAGATATCCAACATTCCCTTTTGACTCTAATATGTCAACGAAATGAAACAAGAAACAACAATTTCTGTTCTGGAAATTGATGCAAATTAGCACATAAGACAATGGATCATTTATATATTTAAACATAACATTTTAGAAAACCTGTAATGCAATTAATCAACTGGGGAAGTCTCATGGTGATATCTGTTTTTTTTTACCATATTCACCTGTAGTGTTTTCCTTTAAGTTGCCCTCAAAATTGAAATATTTGCCTCAGAACGTATTTAGTTTCTTCTTCTTCTTTGTTTTGAACAGTGTCTGTGTCAGGGCAATGACTCTGGTGTTGAGTGGAAAAACAAGGCTCACACTGAACCCCACCATGGTAGTTCTCCTCTGGCGGCCTCGCCAAACAACTGGCCTCCTTCACTCAGTTCCCTTCAGCAGCTCCTCCAACGCTGCTGCTGTTGAGCTGAAGCACTATGGACAGTGGGAAAGGGGATGCTTTTGTTATTGCTAAAAAATGTCTATATTTATATGACGCTTTAATTCAAAGTACTACAATGTGTCTCTTAATCGCCTGTTAACACACACACACACACACACACACACACACACACACACACACACACACACACACACACGCACACAAACCATGTGAGGCGCTGGCCTGGTCATCAGGAGCCATTTTGTCTTGCGTGCTTCAGTAACAAAAGACAACAAATGATTACAATAATGTCGCAGAGCTACTGGATCTGCATGTGCCGCCATCATCATGCTAACATGCTTCTTCATCATTTCAAGAGACATGCTTAAACATTTACATTACAGTCATTTAGCAGATGCTTTTATCCTTATAATTCAGTATCTATATACCGTAGGCATAGCTACGGGAGCAATTGTTGGGATTAAGTGCCCTGCTCTCCACTTAGCCACGGTCACCCCAATGACGCTGAACATTGTAAAATGTACTTCATAGTATTAGCATATTTACCTTTTTTTTATGTGCTCACAACAGGTGTGGGAATAGGGACAGAGCTTCAGCTTCACACAGGCTTCAATAGCAGCACCCAGGGTTTGTTCTCGCTCTGAAGAGCTCCGCGTCACTCAAAGGATTGCCTGTTATGCTCTCACACATTCATCCACTGCCTATTGTTTGCTGCTGGCAGTGAGCGCTCTGTGAATGGTGGCTGGACCCAAGAATTTGTCCCAGAGGATGCTGAGCTTGTTGCTGCTGGCAGCTAAAACCGTGAGTCTCCGAAATGTCAGCTGCCCCGCGATGAAGGAGAAACAGACAATGACAAATTGGCCTTCCATTACTGTGTGTGTGATGAGTGTGTGTAAGCTGTTACTGTGATTTCTGAGCAACAATTCCGTTCAAAATGAAACAATTCCTCCGTCTCTTGTTTGGGGCCAACAGCATTCTATATTCTGCTGTGTTTGTATGTGTGGTCGAAAACAGTAGGCAACCAACCAACACACACACACACACACACACACACACACACACACACACACACACACACACTATTCCTCTAGGAAGAACCCTGTTGTAGCTGCTGTGTTTCTCCTCAGACCACCTGGTGAAAGGTTGTGTTGTGTAGTCAGAGATACAGCAGCCAAGGTAGTATCCCCTCTTCTCCCCAGAACACACCCACCCTAAACATGAACCACAGTCACAGCCTGCTGTCTCTACAGTGTGCGTCTTTTTTTCCTTTTGATTTTGCCTCAACTTTATAAACCATCAACAGACCTCAAAATGCTGTGGGTGGGTTGCCTGCTGTCATTGTCTATTTTCTTATTAATAACTTGAACAATTTATAATCTGAGCTGTGAGATTGTTTTTTGAAAACAGCAGACCAACCAACATAAACTAAACTTTATGAAAGTGTTTTTTTTCCGGGGAGGTAGTGTCAAAGGGAGTTCTGGACAGGACCCAACAGCAAGACCACGAGACAGGATTGAGGTAAAGAAAATACTTTATTTAATACTGGACAGATGGCAGGATCGACGGTGTGGTTCTCCGTGGACCGACACCGGAAGGCAGGCAGGATTAACTATGTGGATCCCTGGGTTGGGTTCAAATACTTCCGGGAGGTCATTAGTGGGATCGGGGTCTGGTGTGTCAGCCCGCAGGAGGTAATCAGCTGGAGTGTTTGTAGCTGTGCACCAATCAGGGGTGTGGCCATGGGAGGTGTCTGGTCTGACAGGGATCCTGACAGGTAGAGGCTGGAAATAGGACAGTGGCAGGGAGCTGTGTGCGCCGTGATACGCGCTAACCACCGCCGCTGGAGTGGGGGTCATTTGTAGAAAATAATAAGGGGAAAAAAAGAAGGGTGAACCTGTCCTGCACCAAAAGCAGGTCTGAGTTAGTTTCTCTTAATACTGGGATTCATGCTGAGCCTTTGGCTCAGAGCACCGCTGTGCACAGCCACTGAACCACCGGTGTGGTTGTAGACTGAAGGCTGTGGCAAAAAAGCCACTCTCGTGAATGTGCACAGCTTTTAGCCGCCGCCGTCGGAGTTGATGGTTGAACCTGCCGATACGGATCACAGCGTGACCATGGCAACTACAGAAAACACATTGATACAGTACGTGATTTCCTTGCGTTATGCACCTCTACACCAGAGGAGAACAGGAAGATCAATGAAGAGGAATGGTCTTGCAGCAACATCAGCTTCTAAGTTTGATTACCTTGTTTGGGTCCAAAAAATAACATTTTGTGACACTAGTATTATATCGTGAGATGGAACCTGCTCGGTTCAGCTGCGAGGTGAGGTTACACCTGCTGGATAGCAGCAGTCTGTGGTATACATGCTGGTGGCTTGTGTCGTGCCATGCTGCTTCTGATTCAAACTACAGAACATGGACAACATCACATGGCAGCAGAGTATTCCTTTCAGGCAGGTTTTAATGGACTCACGCCATCCAGTCAGTAAATTTACATTATTTTAAGAATTCTGCTCTAACCCTTGCTGTGATCTGAATGAACATGAAGGAAGGAGAATCACCATCATCACATCACTGTCTCTGTGCCTGGTATTGCTCCTGTCAAATGTGAGTGAAGTGAATCTTCTCCTCACTTCACTCAAGAGAGAGGAATTGGCCTGATTGATCTTCTTGAAGGTCTAATAAGCAGGACGGGTTGCTATGAGCCAAGCAGCAGCAGGACAGATAGAGTTCAATCAGGAGAGACTTTGTTATAATTTAACAATATTTTATTACTTGCATACAATTTGAATAGTGCAAAGCCTTTGGCTATTGGACTCCATCCTGAAGTAGGATAATGGAGGGGGTAGTGATGCTGAGGTCAGATAAGGCCTCATCCCCCTGGTGTCCAGGCGCTGGTGCTGGTGATGATGATGAAGGGAGCTGTTGCAATCCGACGATGAATGAGGAGCACGACTGATGCCGACTGGAGGAGACGGGCGGAGAAGGGTTGCATCTGATTGTGCTGCAATGACAACTGACAGCAGCAGAGAGGAGAACCGTTTTAAAGTTTGACAGCAACGATGTGATTGGCTGAAGGAAACTGTGCAGAATCTGGTTGGTTACTTTAAAGTGAACGCCCCCGATCTGTTTTATTTATTGGTTTATTTGGTTAGGGACAGTGCACATTAATACAACATTCCTGTAAATGCGCCAGAGTTAGTCAAGAGGCTTATGTATCTGTAGTCCCAGGGCAGAGCTAACCTAAAAATACAATATAAGATTCAATTTACAAAGTGATGCAATACGTACCCTTTACAAAGCATGCAGAAACAATGAAAGGAGAGAGAATATTAATATAAGTAGGAGCATCATTCAGGACACTCTTATAGTACATTGTCAAGTACTAGTAAGACATGCAGCGCAGAGGCTCATAACACAGCACATAGGAAGCCAATGAATGAGGGATACAATGGAAACATGGACTATAGACAAGATTAAACCACAATAAAAGACATGCATGCAGCTCGATGAGGGTCTACTGGCAATTTATAGACAGACAGATGACAGCAGACAGATTGAGGATAGTAAGGAGCAGTTACTAAATGAACTGGTTGTATTTAGTTCTCTAATGGTCACTGGGATGGAGTTCCATTCTAGAGTGGGATCATGCAATCCCCTCTTGTGAGCCGATGTGCACTTGTCCGTGGGATAACAAACTGTTTGAGCGGAGGAGAGGTCGAGCCTTATATGATCTCGTACATGAGACAGACATTCAAATATTTAATCATGTTTTTCCAAATCAAACAAGTTCTATTTCTTTAGTATTGGGCAATGATCGTATTAGCTGATCAGAGTAATCGCAGGGAGAGAGAGAGACTGAGAGATTATGAATGAGAAGGAGTCTAAAGAGAGTCTTCCTGACTGAACTTCCGCTTAAGCTTCATATAATGTCTCCCTCTGTCCCTCCCCTCTCACACAGCATTTAGAGCGGCCTCACAGTCTGTGGCACTAAATCAATCCAGTGTCACCTTATTGTCTTTGCTCCTGATCCAGAACGGCAGGTTGACGTGCATTAATCAAAAGGATGCTGTATTAATCTCTGGGTGGTTATTTGAAGGGCAGGAGAAGGGGGTGTATTGTTCGCCCTGTCTTGTTGCTGGTGTCGTAAGATGAGCTTCACCTCTCTATCTGACTCATCTGGGGGTCTTATCTCTGGCAACTTCGTCACGTCGCGGACAAAGAAACAGCCTCTCTGGGAAAAAAAGACGTTGGAGTTTCACTCCTGCAAACGCTTTGTCTCGTCTGTCAGACCAGTGTAGGTCAGAGTGTCTCAAAGGTAACGCCGTGTTGTTTTCTGTGTACTGGAATTAAACACAGCACTGGATTGTTTCATTAGTTAGCGTTGATACAACCTTTCTAGAGAAACACACAATTATTTCCAAGTTTGTTCAGCTCTATTTTTCACTATATATTTTTTAGCATGCCCTGACTTGTAAGAACTAAGATTACCTCTTGAATAATGTTGTTATGATCACGTTGAAACTCGTGTGTGTGTGTGTGTGTGTGTGTCTGCACAGGGGTACGAGTGTCGACAGGTCAGTAAATATGGGATTAGACTTGTGAAATGACAACAATGCAGTGGAAGGTATTCAGACCTCGACCGTGTCCCAGTGGCAGAGCTTTGGTGTGTAGAGGCGATGCACACAGAGAGCACACTGCAGCAGCGTAATTACTGGTTCCAGAGGGGAAACGGTTGTTAAGGAACATCTGGACGCTGGTCCACATGTGGGGGGGGGGAAGCAGGTGTGTGTGTGTGTGGACAACTTCACAGAAGCTGCAAAATGCAGGTATTTATCATGTCTCCTTAAATCCGTTCTACTGTTTTACAGGAATGTTTCACAGGTTGTGTAATAGCATTCACAGCAGTTCAGGAAATAGTCACCAAATTACATCGAACGGTTTCGAACGGAGTAGCAGAAACCTCTTTTTCTAGCTGTCAGGACGACATTACGCCTCAAAACGAAAGTTAGGTTTAGGAAAACCATCACGAACGCGTCGCTTCATCAGTCTGGGCCACGCGGGTTCAAACACCGGCCTCTGGATGAACTGTGATTGTTCTTCTCTCCATCTCCCCTCCCTCCCACCAACAGAAGTCTCAATATTTACTACTATGTCACTCTGTCACAACACACTAGTGCTGCCTACTCAAAAGAGTGTGTTTAATTTGTGTGTCCGTCACAACAAAGGGTCCTAATTCACTTTGCATTGACATTAAAGGGTACAACAGGGCTGCATAACAAAATGCAGATTGCAGCATTCATTCATTGTCGGCATTCATTAATTAACACCGACAATTATTTTATCGTGCGTTAACGCAGTTTTTTGTAAATGCAATACACACCGTTTTGATGCCAGCAAATCACCCAAACAGACAGTGGAGGGAGGCTTCGGCAGATTACGTTGGATGCAGCGTGTGGGAGAAGTAGAGATAAACAAAAGCAAGACAAGCTAACAAATGCCACAGAGAAGTGGATAGATACAAACTGCAGGACGATTAGTATTGTGGAAGATGTCGGTCTGAGGAACGTTCTCGCGATTACAAATTTGAATCGTTGCCCAGCACTATAAAAAACATAAACCACATCATATATGGAGGGTGGAAGCTGACTTGAGGAGTCTCACAGCCAATTGTTGTTGTTGTTTTTGTGCTGTGTTACACAGAACCAGTGACCTATGGACATAAGAATGTCAGAATAACTAGTTTATTACAAACTGGGTTTTATATATACATAGCTCTGACCATCATTTGTGTAAATGGTTTTAATCTTGATTAATCTGCTGGTTGCATTCTATTGTTGTATATTTTCTGCTGACTCTATTAATGGTTTTGTCAAAAAAAAATGTCAAATTGTGCAAAATGCCAAATGGGGACATTTTGAAATGATTGTATAGTCTCTTAGTTTGGTGAGTATGAAAAGAACCCATGTAATAAACAGCCGTTTTAATTTAAAGTTACAACCTTGAAGATCTCTGTTTTGTTCTCTTTGGCGGCACCTCTGGCGCTAAGTGGTAATTGCTGTTTTTGGATCTCACTTCCCAGAGATCAAAACAGCGTCAGGTGTTCCTGAGAATATCACCACAGACATGCAGGTCGTAATACTGCAAATACAAGAGCTTTCCTTAGTGGGTCATATGACTTTAAGGAAAAAGGTCAATATTAACTCCCAAAATACCCTTTGGTAAGAGACATCCAATCGTTACGGCAAGTTGAAGCTATGGTGCTTTTTTTTTTAAGAAATGCGATTAAACACATGGTAGTTTAAATAACTCAGATTGTGGGTACCTTTTGGATGAGCTGGTGTGGTGTTTTGTCTCACAGTATTCAACAACAGAGTGTTTTGAATAGGCTCTGACTCAGACCTCTGACTCAGACCTCTGACTGGCTTCTTCTGCATAGCAACTGCGACTGAGGCACCAGGTATGGTGGTAGTTAGAGCCAACTGAGGGAAAGAATTTGTAAATGAGGCAGTGTTAGCGCAGGAGGCGATTTTCTATCTGTTGTTCCCTGGCCAGATGTTAAAAAGAAACCCTAGAAATATGTTTCTAGAAGTTTACTTTTGAAGACAATGGCTCCTTCCACTATGCAACCATATAGAGGGGCACTAATATCTGCCCTTTGACCTCCTGCTAGAGCTTTCTGACTGACTCACAATGACTAATTGACTTGAACACATGTACAGATGTAGAGACCAGCAGGGGTTCCAATTAGACTGTGATACCAAGCCATAGGTGTTGTGTGTGTGTGTGTGTGTGTGTGTGTACCGTGGTCTGGCCTAGTTTTCTAGCTTTGAGAGAAGAGGCCCCTGAGGATTGGCTCCAGGGTGGTGCCGCCTGCTTGAAAAGCTTTAACCCTGCTGAGCCCAGTTGGGGGCGCAGAGAATGATGAATGAACAGATAGATGTGAGCTCAAGGAAACACTGATGTAATATTTATTTGCTGTTTCTGTCGACATTCTGTGTTGAGACTAATGCTGCCGGTCCAAATGAAATTGAAGCGAATGGAAGTTCATGTGACGCTTATTGCAGAAAGAAGGTCATTTGAAACGAATCTACTCTTCGTAACGGTGCTCCACTGCTCGTTTCAGTCGTTGCTGCAGAAACCTCCCCTCAGTGAGTCCGTGACTTGCCGCGCGTTTGTTTAGTTTGTACAGAAGTTAGCCAGCTTCATCGGTCGCAATGACAACGGTAAATATTCAAAATGGCCGCTACTCTGACCATCCAGAACGTTGATTTAAATGGGAGCGTCCCTTCTACTCTTATCCTATTTCTATAGTTGGTAACCTATAAATACTCTCTTATAATTAGAACACATAGGTATTTGACAAAACAGTTTCACCTCGAGGTCCATTTAGCAGCTGTTCTGGAGCTTTTGATCACATGACATAACTTTTGTACACTGCTAGTCCATTACAAATGAGAAACGACAATCTGATGATAAAGCATGTCTGATAAGCTTGAGAACTTTCTATAACTAGAGGACTTTGTAAGCTGCGCTTGTCACAAGAGGACCCGATTTGCTGTTGACCACAGAGGTCAGAGGTCTCCATACAGCAAGAAAGTTAGTATGCGGAGACATACGAAAATCATTTATTTTTATAAAAATTGGTAAAACCTACAATCAATGAGGCTGATTTGGGATGTAGGCATCAAATGTCAATACAAACAGGTATAATTCTCCTAGTGTTTGTAGAGGGAAAGCTGACTGACTTGTGGTTGAGAGTTGTGGTTCCTCGCTGCTGTACAGAGCACTTGTATAAACTCCAGCTTAAGACACGGACATCCAATTATAAAACGGCAGCAGGGTAAACAGCAGACAAAGAGAGTGTTATGCAACGCGGCCGGGTTTATTTCTGACTAGGTGAACTTTGTGTGCGTGCGAACATTTACTCGCTTGCCGTTTTGTTTGTGCGTGTGTGTGTGTGTGTGTGTGTGTGTGTGTGTGTGTGTGTGTGTGCTGTAGCTGTTCCTGGCACAGACAGTGCACATAAATCATAGCGTGGTATTGAGCCTTTGCCTAATGAGGGAGCACGTCGAAGTCAGGTTTTCCTCTCCGGCATTTTACGTGGGTCAGTGAGACTGCGGTGTGGAAAGATCACAAACATGCAGACACTCGTGCTTGGATGAACCTGACACCTCTCCTCTACTCTACCTGCTGGTAAGATGACCGTTCGTGATGGCTGGTGATGAAGCATTATGAGAAGTGTGTGTTCTCTATTTTTGAGCATTTTTAATTCCAAATTGTCCCGCTGTAAAAAGACCAGGGGTCAGTTGCATACAATTCTGCACAGGTTCTATATTGGACACACTAAGCCTACTGCACATATATCATAAACCACAAGAGTTCACAAAAAGAATATTATCGCGACATCTAAAGAAAATTTAAAAAATCTAATCCAAGTCTAATTCAACTTAACTTTGTTTATTCTGCGTTTTTTCTCTTCTTTTGGCAAACAAATGACTCTCAAAATACCGGTATATTAGGATATTATATCATAATATGACACCTTAGACCAGAAAGTAGAACTATGGATGCACACTCTTTTGGTCAGATATTTAAAGCCGTACGAATCCGTCATTATATCTGGTCTGATACATGGATCATTTCAAAAACTTTAAAATGGCTGAAAATCTAGTAAGGACTTATATGGTCCAAGATACTTTTTACTCGACCACGTTGAGCTGGACAATTTCACGTCAACAGGACTGACATTTGCAGGTAATTGGTTTTTCATGTTTCTAGCTCGTTCCAGCTTAGATAATTGTAAGCCGCTGCAGCAAACAACAAATAATAACACGTTGGCACAAACTCACCTCCTCAGGGTTTAAACCCTAAATATAGACATCACCACAAATATGCATAACAACATTACCATCGTCATGACTACGTTGTTCATCTTAACCCATTGTTGGGGAACAAAAGAGGAAAAAAGTGGATTTTGCAGAAAAAAGAAAAGCTAAATACATGGTAACTATGGAAATATATTAATCACATGACAGATTGGTGCGTTGTATATAAGGAAGCCAGAAACGGCCTCAGGCACCACCCTGATCAAGGCAAGATAGGTGAAAACGTTTCTATGTAAGTAAGATATGGAATCTTTGGAATTGGAAAAAAATACATTTTTTTTACCTAACTGTAACGTTTTAGTTGCCAAAACTTAACCTTAACTTAAACTTTGTTTTAGTTATGAAAACACCCTCTCTCTGTCTCTGATCTTAAATATATTGTCGTAGGCGTGGGCTGATCTTATGAAAAGGAATAATAAAAACATTAACATTGCAAAGGATTGTACAATATCAACATTCTGTCTGTCAATAGGGTTGATGAAGTTGTGTGCATCTACGTGATTCCTGATTTTCACTTCCTCAGTTCGGCATAGTTGGACACGGACACAGCTGTGAGTCAAAGGCTTACATATCAGTACGTCTGCCTGTAAATGCAGGAAAATAACAATCCCGTTACTCACTGTTTTGGTTGTCGCTCCTGTTTTTGACATATTTGATGCCTCCTTTTTGCCCTTTTATTTCGACTATTTGGCAGTACTTGAGTGATGTGGTTGGTAGAGTTTAGTTTAAGTTGATAATGTCGCAGACAAGAAGTCGTTTACTGTATAGAAAATAAGGGCTTTGTGTGATCCTCCAGTAGTTTCCCTGACATTTCATTTAACACAATATAATTTGCTTCCTGCCCTCGTTCTTGAAGTCTGAACTGATTCTTTCTCTTTCTCTGAGAGAAAGGAACACAGCAAGAAAGATTAGGCTGGATACGTTTAATGAGGTGCGATTGCCCTCACACTACTGACATTTCACACCAGCGCTATATATGTGAAGTGTATTTCTGACCACAATGCCTGCTCCAGAGCCTGATAAAGGCTCGGCGCAATCAAAGTTAGCTGGATTCTGACATCTTGGTATTTACGTGACATTTACCGGCTGAATTACCTCATAAACCATTTTCTGTTGGTTCTCTCCACCACGTCGTCTTTCATTAGATTTCTTCCTGTTTTATTGGATTCCCCTTCGGTTTTCCTCTTTGTCTGTCAGCCTTCTCCGCTCCCTGCTCATCATATATATGTTTATATATATTTATACATTATATATATATAATATATAAATATATATATATATATTTATATATATATTATATTCATATATATATATATATTACATATATATATATAGTTATATATTATATATATATTTATATATATATTTATATATATATATATTATATATATAAAACTTTTGGGTTAAAAAAACCCCCACTACAAATAAAAGAAACAAACAAAAAAAGCAATTCCTGGCATAACGAAATGTATAAAATATGTGTATGAATCTAAACGATAGCGTTGCTGGAAAAAATATAAAACTGCATCAGAAACAAGAGGAACTTTGTTACTAAACTGGTAGAATTTGTGGCTTTGTGACTTGTTTCATTTTGTAACTAATGAACTTGTAAAAACCTGTAAGAGCATTGGTTGACTTTGCAGTATGTCTCTGCTTATTGCAGTTACCTCAGGAGTTGGAGGAAACCCCGTTTCTCCAATGCTCCTAAAATGTGTTTGCTTATTCTAAGCAGTAAAACATTGTCATTTTCCTTTAACAAAACACACAATACTCAATCTGCATCCGTTTCAACTGCATTTTGTTCCATTCCACAAAATAAGAGCTGCAGAGTGCACCAGACTCACTCATGGTCTCTCCAATATACACAGCAAGACAGTTATTATTGTGAGTGATACATTGCTAACTTGAGTGCTTTGCACATCATTTTTGTGAAAGTAGCACTTTTTGGGCAAAAAGGCCTGAGCTCATTACAGCAGCCTGTGATTTAAACCACACTGACACGCACCACGCCCAGTGCCCACTTTTGTGAAAGTTTCAAATGTGCCCATCTGTGCGATGGTGGTTGGTCTTAAAAGGGAGTGTGGTCGGTGCGTTGCTATCTTGAGGCAGCAGAAAGCGATGCCGCCATTGACCAACAAAAGCCTGGTCAAAAGTCAATGGTTCATTTGTTTTCAGCTATTCAAAGGGAACAATACAGGAAGGTTGACAACGTGCGTACTCTCGTACACAGCGCTTTCCTCCTCAGTTAAATAGGTCATCGGTGCATTTGCTCAAATGGAGTCGTGTTGGGACAGAGGACTGGGAGACAGCAGAGGCAAAAGGTCCATCAGCCAAGGATCCCATACCTGTGCCTTCCCTCGCTTCACAATATGTCACGGCAACATTAATTCAGCATCCCCATCAATGGACAGCGACAAAATAGTAAATGCATTCCCCTACTAATCAGACGTTGACATTGTCCCTCCACCTAACCCGCTGGGAGACTACTAGCAGGGAGGAGAGCAGGTGCGCTCCGAAGATGCAGCTGTAGCATCTCAAGCGTCCGTCTGCTCTCCTCCTCCCAGCTGTAGTCTCCAAGCAACGGGCAGCAGGGGCCCAGCGCTGTCGCATGATAGCATGGTGGAATTGGCCCGCTAACATTAGCTAGCTAACCAGCCATCCGCTAATTGTGTAAACAATTAACAACTTGATGCGTCAACTATACACTCTTGTCACAGCATAAGCTCATTGTCTCCAGATTCATTAACACTGATTCGCCAGATGTTGTGATGTGCTGACAGCTACATTTCTAGCACAAAGTAAGGAGAGAACAGGCTTGTGCTGCGATTGTAGTGGCAAATAACATTGTTTGAAACTCGTGTGATCCAACGATTTACAATAACCCCAGAGCATTGTAAAGTAAAAGTCATAATATTTTTGTAATAAGATATATAATGATTTCTAACATATTTTTATCCAATGGAACATTGCTGCTCCAGTCCATATTTATTGGCCTTTCAAAAACATAAAATAATGCTCACTCCTCCAATTCACAGATTCTGCTATAAAGATAACAATGTGGCAGATACAGGCGCACCAGGCTTTTAAAGGTAATGGTGAATGACACTTTGATTGGTTTTATTCATGTCACACCCAAAACACACCTACGATTAATTAATTGATTAACTACCAAAAGGGGAGTTGGACACGCTACAAATGCACTTGCCCCATGCATTTTAGACCCATGTGCTACAAATCATTTCAACAGGGGTCATAGTCTGTGTGTGTGTGTGTGTGTGTGTGTGCGCGCGCGTGCGCGTTTGTTACATAGATGGAGCCGATGGATGATGTCTGGAATGTTGAAAGAAAGATGATGAAAGACGGACATGGATTTTATATCTGAAGAAACTGAAACAAGCTGCAGGTTTTCACTCAAACAACTATTGAAGCAAATATAAACACTTAAGCTTGTGTGTGTGTGTGTGTGTGTGTGTGTGTGTGTGTGTGTGCGTGCGTGCGTGTGTGTGTGAGCGCTTTAACACCTCGTAGTGCAGAGACAGATGTGTGACAACTGACAGAGGGAATCAAAGCAGACGGAGGAGCAGAGAAAACTGCTCGTACGACATGAAGATACTCGGCAGTCGCTCCGGGGCTTATTGAAGCGCGGCCAAACATCTCAGCACATCTTCCTTGTACATGCCACTTCACTGGATATTTCCACTGCGTCTGCTCACATGCCTCCTTTTCATTCTCTTTCTGCTCATAAGATACCTCTTGGAGCTGTGAGACAAAAAAAAATGTCAGCATTAGTACTGTGTGCTGTGTGCTGAAAAGACAAATCCTTCTTGTAAAGAGAGGTCTGGACTGTGGCTACACACCGGCACAAGATCCCTGCATTGTCTGAACGTCACTCTGTTCTTTCACAGTGAGTGCTTTGTTGACAGCCTCTGCTGTGGCTTCTAACACGTTTCCTTATTGACTCTTACTTTAGCTATCAAGTGTGTCTTGTCAGCTGATCGGAGTCATTATTGTGACGTCTCTGAGGCAGATGTGAAAGTTACAGCAAGGAAATCCATTATCAGGTCCTCGGAGACGTGAACTGGTTGTCAACATGTGCTCTGCTTCTGCGGATCCTACGCTGGTCACTGCTTTGAACAGGGTGTGTTTCTTTGTCTATGTAAAGCAATATATATGTCTAATAATAATAATATATATAATCCCAAGATACTAACAGACCACAGCCACTTCATGACTTTTCCAGACACATTTTCATTCATTTCAGAAACTGGTAAGTCTTTTGGTGGGCTTATGTCTTCTACTCTCCCAGATTCTTTAGTCCAATACTTCTGTCCTTTGGTCTTTTCTGCTGACTCTACAGAGTTGACCTGTAGAGGGGGTAAACGGTCAGTTGTCTCCACCCACATGCCTATCGCACCTGGCTTAACCGGGTGTAACGTGTTTGGTCCACGCTGATCCCACCAGTGCCGGCCTTCATCTTTGCAGACACCCTGACCCCTGATCCTGGCCTGAACCTCGACCCCTGACATCCTGATCAGTAGAAGTCGCTTGTGCTCAGTGACGAGGACTCGATCCCCTCATCTGCTTCCCGTACCCAAACGCTGCCAATCACACATTGAGTCGGAGGCCATCCCGAACCAGAAGTCTCTTGGACGTGATGATCTTGGACTTGATTTTATCTGTATTTTAAAGTCCAAGCAATTACTTTGGTGAGTGCCATGTTATCAATACTGACTGAAGACTGACTGAATTATTCTGTGCTCACTCTAAAATATTCAACATTAAAACTAATATCTGAAAAGAGCCTCAGTTCATGGCCAATGATGGTTGACTCTTCATTTTAGAGGCCTTCCCCCCAATGAAGAGTAAATACTAATCCAGAGACCGCTCTTTGTTTGTTCCACCATTTAGAGCTGCTAACATTACTCTTGGTGGCAAGTCGCAGTGATGGTTTTAACTGGGGACTTCAGCTGAATGCCGCCACGGTTGCTCGTAGCAACTTCAAGGATTCAAGGATCAGTTGTTGTAATTACAAAATGCTGCCCATTTGCTACACAAGAAAAACAAGTCTGCCCATCAAGTGCAGCTTGATCTGGCACACTATGATGGAGCTCGGTCTCTGTAAATATGTGGACACAACAGCAAACAACCTCCCGTCGCTTGGTTCGCCTACAGTCTTATTTCATCCATCTTATTTTCCTGGGAACAGACATTAGACACTTGTTTTTTACGTTTACACGAAACAAATAAGCTTTAGCGGTGGCGTCATAACAAGGTTATTAGGAGGTGGTTCAACTGTAGTAGGACAGCACTGAAGGCCCAGGTAAATACACGGCCCGCCACTGGAGTAAAGCAATGACAACATCCTTTTACGAGATTAGCAGAAAACACTAAGAGAGACCTTTACAGATTCAAGCTCTTAATCTGAACTATAGACAGAAGTATATATTGTATAGCAGAAGTGGACGTGGTCACCATGACATCACCCACTGGTCTGTGTACTGCACTATGACAAAGACATTTTTTAGACAACCAAAATGTTACAATTAACTGCAATGGAGTGAAAACACTGTGAAACCAGAGGAGTCGCCCCCTGATGGACATTAGAGAGAATGCAGCTTTAAGACATTGGCTTCATTCTGTAGACCCGGAGGTTGCCGCCTGATCAGGACCCTCTTTGAACCTGTGGCCCCTAATTTCTCCGAGCAGACATGCATGCAGGAAGAGGTGGCTTTTAAATGGTCATGACTAGCCATTCTTTCAGCTCTACACATGGCCACTGGCTGCAGGTTCTTTCTTTTTCATTACCCCAAATGAATCACTTAATGAGGGTTCACAGGATGATGGAGATGCTGAAAAGAGAGAAGCGAGGAATCTCTCCTGTCTCTGTCTGTGCCTCTATACTGTTCTAGTGTGATGGCTTCATTGTCTGGGATTAAGGGAACATTTGAGAGTGATGAACCCATCAAAGGAGTTTCTATCTTCTCTCAGCCTCGTTGTCTCGCTCTACTTTTCCTCGCTCTCTTGCCTCTCTCCTAGGGTTCAGAGAAGAAACTTGACAGATTGTGGCCGGTGAGCTGCAGATAGCCAGTCCTAGTTTCACTGACAGTATTTCACTGCCGGTAGCAGCAATAATGATTTATCTGCAGTAAGTACCGATCCCAAGTATCCCTGTCTTTTTCAAATGGGATTCGTCACAATAAACAAATAAATACTACTTTACTATTCAGTTTTTTACACAACTTCATTATCAGTAAGAGTGCTACTGCTAATCATCGCTGTGTGCTTTGGATGGACTGTATACAAGAAGTAAATGTAGTCACCGTGATGTCACTCATTGGTTTTGTGGATAACAATTTTGAAGCTTTGAATTTTGCATTTTGGCTGTCAACATCTTGGCTTTTGGCTGCCGCCATCCTTGTTTTTTTGCAACCAAAAGTAACAGGAGGTGGTGGAGCTAAGTACAACCAAACGCTGTCTGACATTTTGTTACAATTAACTTTCCTGAAGTGAAAACACACTGTGAGAGGGTTAAAATTGTAAGATGAAAAAACAGACACCTCCCAGAATGGACAACGTTTTGAGGTACAAGGTAGCCCCGCCCCTAAAGCATCCCCTGCTTTATGGTCTGTTTGACTCTAAATGGAGCATAATGTACTAAATGAACATCATGCTGTATTGAAGAAGACTGGAAACTAGAGATTGAGACCATAAACTCATGTTTACAATGTTTACTGAGGGAATAAATCAAGAGAGAAGTAGAGTCATTTTAGACTAGACTTCTATACAACCAGAGGAGTCGCCCCCTGATGGACACTAGAGAGAATGCAGCTTTAAGGGGCTTTTCAGAACCAGAGGTTGCCATCTAGTGCTTTGTAGATGAGAAAGAAAGGTAGGGCTGTTGACACAATAAGGCCGAATGTCTCTGACTGATTGACTGACTCCTCACTGTCACAGTGCTTTTTGGTCAGAAACCAAGGTATCGGATAAATGTCCGACCAAATCATTCGAACAGCTGTTGAGACATTTCATTCTGAATCAACTATGTATGATGGCACCAGAGTGGAAGTTGGGGAATCATCAAAGTTGTTATTACACGTTTCGACCCAATTTGTTGCTAATTCATCGAATAGGATGATTTTTGACCTGATGGTGGTGCAACTGGAAAAGTAAATAGATCACTAGGATCCATCATTTGAGTACCAAATTTCATGCCAATCCATCCAATATTCAAAACATTTGAGTCCTGACCAAAGTGGTGGGCCAACTGACAATCAGACCAACCAACTGAACTGTTTGAGCATGTCCCAACGTTCTTTTCTTCGACATCACAAAACACCCAAGTGTTAGAGGCTGATGTGTGGAAGCATCAGACCAGATCCTGGAAAAAAAACCCACCTATCTGACATTTCAGATGGAAAATACACACAAATTGCAACTCAAACTTGCTCTTCTGTCAGTTGTTTGACACTGTTACTGAGGGAAATTGCTGTTAAAATACCACCCTCCTGCCCCACCTGCCCACCCCTTCACCTCCACAACCCAAAGTGCACATTAACACAGCCCTAGTCTGAGTGGAAAGAGGGGCAGAGATGTGTGACACATGCTGACATTCAAACTGTTTAAGGCACCAGGCTGGTAGTCCACTCTTACTGGACTTCTCCAGCACATAAGCACTATTGTCTGTGACTCACTTTTCTGGAATTTGACAAATATATTCAACTAGTTTGGGGGAATTATTTTACAATTTCACCAAATCAGTTTTTGTAGCTCAGTAATTTCCCACTTTATATTAGAACAAATACATTTATTATTTTCGCTGCACTCACTTATTCACTTCTACACTGCTGGCACTTCTTGAAAAAGAGCTAAATCGTGTGTGCATCATCCTAAAATGTGACGGTCCATAAATGTATATGATAAGACTATATCCACAATGCAAATTCATTTAAAGAATACAAATGATGAAGTCAGATCACATCATCATCATGTTAGTCTGTAAATGTCAGCTAACATAGCGGAGCTCCTGACTGAGGACAGGGCTGGTGCTTTCTGTACCTTCTTCATCTTGCCTTGGGGGTATCAAAAGGAATTGAGTGTTTTGGTAACTCTAAACTGTGATAGTGGTGGTGAAAAAAATCACTGACATAAGATTCCCACAGCTCTCCATTGCCTTTATGAAATGTGATGGCAAGCTATCACAAGTCATGACTAGCCAGCGATCCAGAGGGCTAAACAACCTAATTGAAGGATGGCTTACACTGATACTGGCCAACTACCTTGCAATGCAAAACTATGCCTATATTTCTGAAATGCAATAAAGTGTGTATCACTAATTGCATTTCATTTTCACACGTTTGAAAAAGGGATTCATACTCTACTATCAGCCAACTGATTTAATCCTGCAACTTTTGGAAGAAACCAATACCATAGGGAGAGGTGGTGTTATGGGGTATGATGGCGTAGTTAGAAAAATGCATTTGACTTTAATATAAAATGATCACAACTGTGTATTATAAAAAAAAATCTAAGTATTAATCAAAATATTAAATAAAATATAAAAAATGCAGCTGTTGAGCATGAGGCTTCTTTCGTATTGTAAATGGTATTGCTCTGCTGTTACCATATTACAGAAAAAAAAAGTATATTACCAAGATATTCTCATAACCGAGTTGCTACTTAATTATTAGTTACTATTAATTAACCTATTTTTTCACAACACATTAATCTGCCAATTATGTTTTGGTTTAATTCTGTAACGGTTTGTCTATAACGTGAAAATTGTGCGCAGATTCAAATTTCTCAGAGCGGATGGTGACATGTGACCCCTGTTGAGAAGCTAGAACCAGCGAAATGTTGGCATTTGTGCTTAAAAAGTGAATGATCATTAAATTGATAATTAAAATAGTTGCCAATTCACTTTTCAGTCCGTCATAATTTCAATTTGATTTACTTTTTTCTTGTGCCAAGTTGTTAAAACTACTACTACCATCATTGTGTTGTATATTGTCCTCAAAGCAAGGTAAATACTGAACATAATTGATGGCTAAGTTTCCTTGTTCTTCCTCCAGAATCTCATTATGGCCAATTCCAGAGATCTTGTGAGAGTTGATGGCTTTGGTGAAGTTCATTCCGTGCCTCCTACCGGATATGTTCACTACTTATCCTCAGAAGTGATTCTGTCTGAGCGTGTGCTACCAAGGATCAGTGTGCATATAAGTGTGGGGTGGTTTTACTCGGCACGTGTGCTCAGCCAGGGTTCACAACATAGTTTTTATGTGGCCTTCTCGCATTTCCTCTCTTGTCCTCCCAGGGGATCTCTCACGCTGTTTAACGAACAACTTGAGACGCCTGGTGTCTTCAGCGTAACACAATAACAAAGGTACCCAACCAACAGCCTGAGGATGAGCATGATACACTTTCCAATGTCCTACAGGCAGATTATTGGCATGACGAATTGGAAACAGTTCGAATCCCCTAATCCTGTCTCTTGTTCTGTAGAGAACTGATCTCCTGGCTGTGGGTTCATGTGAGTGGAGACGGCAGTGATCGTGACAAATCGCTGTACGTGTGTCGAGTTATGCACTAAAGACTGGTGGCCAAGTCGAAACAGCAGCCAGAGGTTTAGAGTTGTGCGGTTGAATGCTGCTATCAATGCTAAGCTAACATAAACACATCCTGGACCTCTCTCTGTACTGAACACAACGGTGTAAAGGAATTGTTTTTTTTAGTCTGTCTCTTCTGAGTCAGGGGAAGACAGAAAACTAGAGGCCTTCCCAAAATTCTGGACTGTTCCTTTTAAGTTTCCCATCATGATAACCTAAAACAATGCTTAAAATAGACCAGATGGGATGGAACTGGTATGAAGTATTTCTTCAAAAAAAAAAATACTACAGCTACAACTTAATAATATGCATTTGTAGTTAAGTAAGCTCTGCAAACATCACACCACTACTTCTCCTTGTATTCCTTAATTCCTTGCATGTGTAATGTTCTGATTCTGTTTCTCGCTCAGAACACACTGACACCATTAAACACACTGTTATAATCAGCATGACTTGCTCTTGCAGTGATAGCGGTATCTCTGATTTCCATTACAGATAAATATCCATAAATATTCTTAGAAATCATATAACAAGACAACAGTTTTTTTTTATCTCATGAACCCTAACCCTCACGATCATTCGGACATATTCTCAGTTCACTTTGACTCGGCACTGATTTACTGTTTATTGTGTGTGCGGATGCTACAAACCTGAAAGGGAAATCCAAGAGTTTAACAACCTGGACATATGTGTTAGCAGAGCTTTTTTTCAAACTATCCAGTGAGGCCAAAGCATTCCAGCCTTCAACCATCAGCAACAGTAAATCATTCTGTGCCTCATTTCTACTACAGGACTTCTGTTTCAACACTGCTTGAGTTCCTCCAGGTCATCCTGCAGGTTGGACCTGGAGGTCGCTCTGCGCTGTAGTAGAGATGTGTAACGCTTACTGACTTCCCAACTTTGACTGTTCACCTGTGCTTACAGGTCTCATAGCCGATCGATGTCCACAGCGCTGTGCCAGCGTTAAAGAAAGCTCTGGCTCCGCCCATTATCGTTCTGGTACAGGGGGGGGGGGAGAATCACACTCGCTTAGGCGGCACTAAACACAGGATTTAGCGACAGTGACCTTGCAAAATAGATAGCAGAAGGGGAGGAGAAACCACAGTCCACATCTGGTGAGTCAGACTGGATTGATGTGAACAGATGCAAATGTGTTTTAAGAGGATTGAATTGATGTTATTGATGAATTGATTGTAGAAAGTTGCCAAATAACGCGATACAGCGGTGGGGGCAGCAGATGTACTCTATACCAAGTAGGGAAATCTGTCTGTGGCGATTACAGATTTAAACAAAAATAGCGTGCTACTTGGCACAAAATTGCATAAATTGTGAGACAATACATGTTTTGTATTTATACAATGCTTGCCAGTTAGCGAGCTTTGTTCTATAGGCTACTTGCAAGTGTTGAGCCACCCCATGTGAGCAGTGAAAGGCAGGATGCTTCCAGGCAGTAAACCGTAAAGCAAGGCAAAAAGAAGCACACCTCCAGGCTGCTTTTCCTTAGGGACGCACCGCTATTTCAGTCGCAATAAGGATGCCTGGTTATGATATTTACTGCGTACAAGTAGTTTTGGGGGTAGCCCAAAAGAAAGGAAAGTCAAACTGTCAAAATGTAATATGTCACAATAAAAGAGAGGCGATAATGTACAGAGTGCGTCGCTGAGGAGCATATTTCACGAGTTCAAGTTAAACATCTGTAGTTCCTGCTTTGCTGACACAAGACATGCCACCGATGTGTGTGCACATCCATCTGAATGTGAGTGTTGGTAAATGTCTTCTTCCAAATGAACAACAATGACCATAAATGCTTTCCTCACTGCCGTGTTGATTTACCAGCAGCCCAGCCCGCCTCCTTGCTCCAATAAATTTCTCTACCGTCAAAAGCTGACGCGCACACACACACACACACACACACACACACACACACACAGAGGAATGCTAAATGGAGGGATAATTGTTGTATCTTGCCAAAGAGAGATTGCAGAGATTTAGTGTGATGCTGAAAGATAAAAGTCCTTCTTCCACATCACAGTGTCACTCCTGACTTGTTGCGATCTGCTCAGATTTACTGTCCCTGTGACAGACAATTAGCGTCTCTTGCCTCCTAACATCTGCACTGTGTTTTAACGTTAACAGTTTTGTGTTTCAGACACACACTTGTACACACAGATGGGAGCTGACAGTGTGTTTCTCGTGTTTGTTTCGATCTACACGGCTGTGAATGTGTGTGGTGTTTTCTATGAAAATCCCCTCTGCCACCTGCCTCAGCCCTGCGGCAGGCAGCAGGGCTTTCTTATTCTTCACACACACACACACACACACACACACACACACACACACACACACACACACACACACAGGGAAAGTACCTACTGTACAGAAGCTCATACCAGGATACACACACACACTGTACATGCCAACATACAGTCTCTTACTAACCAACACAGAATGGGTTCCTTTCCAGTTGATGCACATCATTTTGAACTGTTTGTAACATTTCCACCAAAAAAATAGCTTCAGAATCTAAAAAGTTGGTTCCCAACTAAAATTGAGAAAATAGCCGAATTTCCTTGAACTGCAGTGCAAAGGACACTTCTGGTTCCCTCGACTCAAAGTCGATGGGTTTTTGGTGAGATGTCTGAAATAAGGTCTGTGGTTAAAACAAGCTGAAGAGATTTGAAACTTGTTGTTCTACGATATAAAATGATATCAATAACTTCCCTCGGTGTCCTAGATGTGTCCTAGATAAGACCAAATGTGTGAAAAACAAAACGTGTAATAAATGTTTCTGCAATAATCCAAAAACCAATGAGAAAATTCTATTGGCATTTTGTCAAGGGAACCAGTTGTCCCTGCAGTGCTCTATAAATGTGATCCTCCATCTTAATACTACTGTTTACGTCCTTTGTGCATTGGGCAACGCCCTCCGTTGATGATGCATCCTTGATTACAAATGTTCAGCTCCAAACTGGTGGAACAACCGTCTGGTTTGCTACATAGTTCGAAACTTTTGCTGTTGTGATGAAATTCCAGTCTCAGAATGAAATCAGGCATAGTGAATTTTTTTCTCTCATTTCTCACTAAACTAAACTGAAGTGTGTGTGTGTGTGTGTGTGTGTGTGTGTGTGTGTGTGTGTGTGTGTGTGTGTGTGTGTGCGCTCTATTTGTAATTTGTTGGATCAGGTATATTTTCAATAAATGGAAAGCTCTTCAGATGTGTTTCATTCGACGTTCCCGTGACATTAAAAGTCACATTAAAATAAACCTGCAAAATAAATGTGATGGTTAAGATATCATCTGCTGCATGACGGAAATGAATGTGTTTACTGATTGTGACACCCCTGATATACTGTTTATGTCATGGTGGAAGGTAAATCTATGGATTTCTCCAACAAAGTGGTATTTACCACTCAGACAGACTTGATCGCTTGTCATATGTCATGTTAATTCAATTTATCATAGTGAAGTTCTTGACTTAACTGTTGAATAGTGGTGTGGTAATAGTAATACCATTCCTTAGTGTGTTCAAATCTTTTTAGTCATTACTAGAAATAGCTGTCCACCACTTTGCTCCAGACTTAAATTTTGGATGGATTGGAATCGTATTTGGTAGACATTCATGTTGCCAGAGGATAATATCTGGCAACGGAACAAGATTTTGGTATCAGAAGCATTAACAGTCTGTGTGAAGAGCAAAAGAGGCGGAACACATGGGCCAAAAATGCAATATTTGAATGCAGCTACTCACCGTTTTTTCAAATATCGATTAAATTGTCATGGAATTATATATATGTTTAGTCTGTTCCCCTTTAAAGAATTACGATCACTTTGGAGATCCTCTGACTTTTCCTCAATCATCAGGTCAAAAACTTTGTCCAACATTTTTCTCGTGCTTAATTACTACATATACCACACATTACTTGAGTGCACACTCTGTGGTTGTGTAGCTCCTATGAATGAACAAGGATTTACACATCATTTCCAGGACCACATAATATACCATTTTTGTTTTAATGTGATTGGTGGAGCTTCTAGGGTTATTCACTGACGCACAAACTGGGAGTGGTACAGAAAAGTAAGAGTGTAACCCAGATAAAGCTGTAAACATGATATGAACTTGAGCAGTATTCATCTTTCTTGTATGGAAGCCTGTATTTATTATCATCTCACGCTCTAACATCTCTAATAGTAATAGTTACTCTCTTTGTTGTCGTTTGAGTTCTCCGTCTCTGCGTCCGTCTGCATAATGCAGCAGGCTTTAAATAACACACCGAATCAGCATCAGCAAATTACACTTAAGAGAGTCATTCCCCTTTCATCTTTACATGATAAAATGCCTTTTCATCCAAAGAAGACACCAAGAGTGAGCTTAATGCAGAACCGTGTCTGTATGAATGAAATCAATTTACAGGCAGTACAGATTGCTTACAGACTTCTATTTCTAGCTATAGGCAGAGTCTTGACAGTGGTGGTCTGTTCTCAGGTCAGCCTGTCTCAGGCGGTGCGGTAAAGCAGCAAAAACTGTAACAGGTAAGATGTGTTTTAGATACCTTTAAGCTAGGTTGTTTACTGGTTAACAGAAGAACGCATTTTAAAACCGTTTTTCTTACCTTTTTGCTTCATCCGGTCTGTTTGTTAACCAAGTCTCGCTCAAGGAAAAGTCTCACTCTGAAATCTCGTGAGATGTGACTTGTTGCCAATAGCCAGCGGTGGAAAAGTGAGTGCAAGTTGGAGAAAGGAGTTCCAGGAAGAGTGTTGGAATACCTCGCATGGCAGTGAGAGTCTAATAATATCACGAGATTACGTGAGAATCGTGGGATCACAAGATCAAACACAAATCCATCTTGTCAGGCTTTAATGCGTTGCGCAACACGGAAGAGGAGACCGTTGGTTCGAAACAACAGTGGTGGCTCCTGAAGAGGTTAGCTTAGATGCTGCAGTAGCATCAGTTATATCTGAACTGGAGAGAATTTCTTCATTAAAAGAAGAGCAAAGAATGACAACTTTTTTTTGCATGGAACATATGTTTCTCTCTTCTCCCGACTGGCTTCGACAAGAGCTTGGTTGGCGGATGGTTCATCCAAGGCATCCAGGCAGGCACTGCTAGAAAATGTGTAGCAGGTGATTACCTGCTACACATTTTCTAGCAGTGCCTGCCTTTTTCCAAACAGTTTCCAATGACAGTGTTCAGTGTTGGGCATGTTTCTCAGGAAGTGTAGTAAGATACATTTGTATTATTAGTCCTAGTCATGGTACAGTGAGCTGGGAGAGTTTGGGTTGAAGTATTTCTGGGATGATGGTGTTGAACGCTGAGCTGAAGTCCACAAACAGAACCCTTGCGTATGTCCCTGGGGAGTCGAGGTGTTGCAGCATGTAGTGCAGTCCCATGTTGACTTCATCATTCACCGACCTGTTTGCCCGGTAGCCAAACTGTTGGGGATCCAGCAGTGGCCCTGTGATGTTCTTCAGATGGGTCAGCACCAGTCTCTCAAAGGATTTCATGAGCCAGGGCGATGGTCTGTAGTCATTTAATCCTGTGATGGAGGATTTCCTGTAGTTGGTGAGTACTTGCAGGCCTCTTCACACTGACGCAGGGTCGTTGGCTGAAAACTTGTTTTCCAGCTTTTCAGTGTAGCTCCTCTTTGCTTCCTTGATCTCCTTTGTCAGTGTGTTTCTGGCGTGGTTGTGCATGATCCTGTCCTCACATCTGTAGGCCTCCACTTTAGCTCGACGAAGCTGCCTGGGTTTTTCAGTAAACCAGGGTTTATCGTTGTTATATGTGCAGGTTTTAGTCAGCACACACAGGTCCTCACAAAAACTGATGTACGATGCCACAGTGTCAGTGAGCTCATCCAGGTCTGTAGCAGCAGCCTCAAAAACACTCCAATCAGTGAAGACAAAGCCGGACTGTATCTCCATCTTTGCCTCGTCGGTCCATCTCCTCACAGTATTCACCACAGGCTTTGCAGATTTTAGTTTCTGCCTGTAGGTCGGGAGAAGATGAACCAGACAATGATCAGAGAGTCCCAAAGCTGCACGGGGGACTGAGTGATATGCATACTGTATTACAGTGTAGCAGTGGTCCAGTGTGTTTTTGTCCCTGGTGCTACACTTAATATGCTGTCTGTATTGAGGCAGTTCTTTGCTGAGGTTTGCTCTGTTGAAGTCCCCAAGAACAATGAGCAGGGAGTCTGGATTTTTGATCCAGTATTGGATACGTGAATGTATTTCACGTATGTGTAGAACATATTTAGTGTTGCTGATCTGACCGCAGTGAAAAAGCACAGAGGGGCAAACAGTACCTCTGCCTCACTGAAGGGGGCGAGCGAGAGCCCACGGGTCGGGTCCATGCTTGTTCTGTCGTTGCTCTTCTTCTACACTTCTCTTCTTCTTCTCATATTTTGCTTTGACCACAAGAATGTAAGATTATATATCCAAGCTTAAAAATGTCTCAAAAAAACAGGGAAATATGACCAAATCAACAGCAATTCAACGTTGGACAGGTGAAGTAACCTTTTATGTGTTTGTTGTTCTCTTTATACATCCGGGGTTGTTACGCAGATTATCGCGGAATCTCACGATTTACGCGGGTGGCGCCCGCGAGCGCTCCGCTTCTGAAACGCTCCCGGTGGAATCACATATGTACTTTACCTATGTGTGTGTAAATAATGCTGATATGAAATATGAAAAACAACCAGTAGTCAATGGGCAAGCTGCCAATTGAATGGTGATTTAAGCTTCTCTATTGGTTTCATATATTTGTAAATCTGACTCATGTAGAGTCAGTACCTCACCAGACACCAACCTCACCGCACGTCACTGCCTCTTGATATACTTAGACACAAAATCAAGGGACAATACTGAAGTTCCACTTTTAATGGGCACAATGACAATGTATTGAGGGTGTCAGGTTGGGGTCTACAGGGGTCCAGCAGTAACTGTTGGCCCAGGGCCCCTTAACAGGTTAATGTAGCCCTGCTTAGAAACATCTCTGCTTATTTTGTTATGACACCTGACACTCTCGCTCTTTCCAACACCTGACAGATAGTGCTGTTGGGACATAATGTTGACAGTTTGATGGGCCGTGCTGTTGACTGACAACAATATTAGAGATAGTTACAGGAGGCTGAGGCCCTGTTTAAGTGTATTTCTTGAGGGCACACATTTTAATTGTGAGGCACTGCTTTCCTGATATTCTGTACGGCTTTAAATAGATTTGTCTAGCTTTCAAAGCTCCCATAGTGAAGCTCGTAGTACAGGTCGGCTCTGTTTAATGACATCCAGCAGTGCTCTGTTGTTCTTAAAGATTAAAGCCCGGCATTACCCTGTGTGTAAGTCTAGTGAACGCCATCTAATTTAGGACATTACACACCGTCTCCTTTGAGGACTAAATGAGATTAAATTATTACGCTTCCAAGGATCACTCCCTACATGGGCATTAAAGCTAGAGTCTCAGAAGATACTGAAGGAAAAAAGACATGCATAGAGCAAGAAATGTGTAAAAATAGACAGGTGGACCTAACAGAACAGGAAAGGTAATTATGGGAGAAAGAAATGACTGGATTTCTGAGGGATTCATATCCTGACTGTATCACTGCAGATTGCTGCCATGTGAGCATGTGCCAATGTGTTTGGCTTCATGGGTTTCATGTCCCTGTCCTGTCGAAAAGCACCGATGTGTCCCTGTAGCAGCTCAGCTGTAGTTGTGTTTTACATTATGGATATGTGATGTGCCGGGGTTTAAAGATCAACTAACCTGCCAAGCAGAGGAGATTTAGCCAGATAAATAGAAGAGAGGAGAACCTTCCATCTCCTGCTCCTGACAGTCCAGCCTAAAGCACCAGCCGTTTAATATGTCACCTTCACATATTGGACTCGCTAATATATAGTGTTGTTTGGCATGGCTGACTGTTGAAGTGAGTGTGCATGTGTTTCTACAGGGGAAAAAAAGTCTTGCCCTTATTTTACTTTCAAATGTTGGACCATTTGGCAAGTCCCGTAGAAACGGGACACCTTGAGATGAGGTGATCCTATTAAAAAACATCCCCCATGTTTCCAGGACAGCGGCTCAGAGCGGCACCCGGCTGTGTCAGGACTCATGAGTTTTATCAGGGACCTGAGATTTGTGAGCTTTTCAGTCGTGCTTCTCTGCAGTCACGTAGAAAGATGTGTTCTGTATGCACATGCAGGCCATGGGAGAGGAATGAAATAAATAGGCAGTCGGTTTGTTAAATGTTTTCTTGGTTTAGGCCCTAACACCTCCATCAGCTGTTATTTCCTCTCTTCCTTCCACACTCATCACTCAGTCACAATTAGACACATTTTTGATGCTGTGTTGCATGTTTCAGAGGCTGTGAGAGGACAATGGTCCATGTCTTCAGAAGGAGCAGAGCTCCAGGCTCTATGACAGTTAGTGCATGTTAGCGTGACTGCTGCATCTCCTGGTTAGTTCAAAGTTCCAGTGAGGTTTCAAGCTGCATTATTGGTATCATGTGACCTGCTGGGTTTCAGTTAGAAGCATACTGAGTTACTGTGGCTTGGCGGCTTGACCCCAGAGAATGCTCGGCACAGGGGACATTTCTGTCCCTCTACCCAACATCTTCATCCTGTCTCCTGAGAAAGAGAACAAGGATGCAAGAATGTTAGGACTGTGTACTTTTTTGACTCAATCTCATGTACACTGTCCTCCGATTAATCCGCAGCTCAACATAGTCCCCAATATTTAAAAAAATGAATCTATACAGCACCATAACTTAAATAGTATACTCGCCTCATTCAATTAATATTTCCCCCAAATCAAGCTTGATTTATCTGGTATCTATGTAATCTTTAGACGCTGTTTGCTCAAAGATGAGTTCGTAAAGAGAGACCAAGGGGTCCAGCAATAGCTCAAGTAGATCCATTTCATTCCAACACAGCACACTTCACTGAAGTGAATTAATGAGATATTCTCTTGAGGCTACACCCCGTCCCCATCAAACTAGAGCTAATAATAAGTACTGACTGGTGTGTCACCTGTGTCACCTCACCATGTGAGAGACAGACAGACGGACAAGGGGTTGGGAAACATTCATGGTGTATTGTGTCATGGTTAAAATGGGCGTGCGGCTTCCAAGGGTTGCTAGGTCAGTGAAATGGAGTTTGTCATTCCAGTGGGCAGGGGGCATCGTGGCAGAGGGCGGGAGTTACGTCAACATCTGTTGATGTAAATATGATTCCACCCTGTCATCACTCCACTGCCGTCGCTGCTCTCTATTTTCAACACTTGACTTTCTTTTTTTTTTATCAACGGTATAAATAAATCTATGCCACAATTATATGCAGTATATGCACCTGGGAAAAATGTTGGCGTTGCATGTGACTGTCAACTTCTCGAGCATCTCTCACTTTGCCTCCTCTCAGCATGGTTGCTGTGTCTCACCAGGAGATGACTCTTAATTGGAAGAAGTACTTAAAACAAGCGTCGTTGTCTTATATATTTAGTCATCCCATCAGTGGAAACCTGCTAGCTGTGTGCTCTGTCACCCAGGACTGAATTAGGCAGGTAACATCTCTCAGGCAGCAGGCACTGGAGCCCTACATGATTGATCAAGGTGTATTAAACTGTAGGGAATCATAACGATGATTATTCCCGGTGAAATGGACAAGCATCGGGACATGACAGTACAATGGCTACAATGCAGTATTTGTCAACCGCGTAGAAGGATGCATGCGTAGAGTATACATGCATGCTTCCTTGTGCGCATTGATACAGTTGGTGGGTGAAGTGCAGTGGAAAGAAAATAGTTCCTACATGAAACTGCTCACGACAAGGTCTGTGAATTATTTTGATTAACCAGGTCGTGAATTCTGGAAAAAAAACTTTGATGTTGAGTTTTCAAATGTATTTTTGCTGCTTTTAGTGGCATCTAGTTCCATTATATTGGAGAGAAGGCGGACATCCCTTCGGCTGATATCTCCAACACTCAGCAACTCACAACAAAACTATATATAGACTGATAAATAGCTAAAATACTGGCAGCAAAGACGCCAGTAATTTACTGTTACTTTGAGCTGCAACTACTGTAATTTATTTCAACAGTATCTTACCATATATTGGACTATAGTATGTAATAGTGGAATAACTGGGTTTCACGGTAATTTTATGGTATGGTACCGTTTATTTACGAAGGATAATAAAATCTTTTGCATTAATTTCCCACAAATAAAAAATGTAGAAAATACAATGATTCATATACAATACAATATTGCTGAAGTGAGAGAGGATTGGACTGTCTGAGGAGTGATGACTGCCTCACTTCAACATCTTAGAGACACTTTGACATTTCCAGGTCTCCTCTCCCTTTTGAACATGTTCCGTTTCTTATGATTTGCAGTTATACAGTCGGCTCTATAAAAGCACAAATAAGTTAGAGTTAGGTAAGCAACGTTACATCTTCACATTGTAATTGCCGATTCATTTTTACTAACATTACCTTGGCTGGGTATGCTGTTGGCTAGCTAACGTTGCTACAGCTACTCGAGCTCGAGCTAGCTAACGTTACTACAGCTACATGAGCTCGAGCTACCTAACGTTGCTACAGCTACTTGAGCTCGAGCTACCTAACGTTGCTACAGCTACTTGAGCTCGAGCTAGCAAACGTTGCTACAGCTACTTGAGCTCGAGCTAGCTAACGTTGCTACAGCTACTTGAGCTCGAGCTAGCTAACGTTGCTACAGCTACATGAGCTCGAGCTAGCTAACGTTGCTACAGCTACTTGAGCTCGAGCTAGCTAACGTTGCTACAGCTACTTGAGCTAGAGCTAGCTAACGTTGCAGAGCTCGCTTCGCCCATTTTAGCAACCTGATGTAATGAAACAAACCCAATGAAACATTTGAGACGTTAACAGTTCAATAATCATGAAGACAAAACAATACTTTATCTACCATCGTAGCAGAAACATATGCCTTCAGTCAACAGTATGATGGTTGACCGACCATATATGAATATTTGTTAGTTGTTATGAAATACTGTATGATACCGTTGTAAATCCACCGTTAATTTACAGCAATTCATACAGTGCAGTGGTGAATAACTACTTCAACGCTAATATCTCCCCTTCCCACACATACTTCATTTGTGATATTCGTGTAATATTCTGCTCCCCATCTAGACAGCAGCACTGATACAGTGAAGTGAAGGTACTTTCAAACAGTCAAGAGAACCCGCCCCACCCCCCTCCCACCGCTAATGTCAAATAACTTTCATCATTTGTGTGTTTCAATTTCATCATGCTTACATTTTCATCTGCTATATTCTCTGGGCTGTGCAGGGATCACACAGTATGACTGCGGGACTCGCCGAGCTTCCCGCCCCATGCTGCTGGTGACTCTACCGCCAGCTTTAATGAGGTCATTTCCCCATCTCCTTCTCCTCTTTAATGTAACTCTTGAGAGATTTTATAGTGTTACCCCAGTGACAGATGGATTATTTTCTTGCATTCCGATTAGTAGTGCAACGGATCATAAAACTCACGTTTCGGATCGTATCACGGGCTCGAGTCACGGATCAGATCACAGATCGGATCAGCACAAAAGAAAAAAAGGGAGAAAATATAACTTTTAGAGGTCCCTGGTCATGTATTTTTGCCGCCGATACTAATTGCAGATCAATGATGATCCATATTGGCAGATACAGATCCCTTTGTTGTTTGATAGCGGCTGGTCTACACAGACTCCAGACTATTTATTTTCATATTCCTTCTGTCAATTTCAACACGGATTGTTTGTTTCCGATATAACATTATGCAATGAAAATGATATAATGGATTTACGTAACTATCTATTCTATCCAGCCTCCTCCCACAGTCAAAGACATGCAGCTCAGGTTAATTGATGACTCGACATTGCCCCTAGGTTTGTTGCCTCAGCCTGAGTAGTTGTGAATGAGCACAAGTCGTTAAATGACAAGCAAAAAGCTTCAAATGCATAGAAATGACACATTCAATGTTCTTAAAAGTGGAACTCTATTTAGACGCCTTCCCATCAGTCTGTGTTTTCATAATGCTTTTGTGTTTTATGTCAGAAACAGTAACCCTCAGTGTCTTACCCTGCCTTGTAAACCTCCCTCTCACTACAGGGTACTTGGTTCCGTTCAGCTGGCCGTGGCCAGAGGCATTATTTATGTTTTTAGGTTGTCTGTACATCATATTCTTGTGAAAGCAATATCTCAGGAATAGCTTCAAGGAATTTCTTCTTTTGGCTGAATGAATTACATTTTGTTGGTCTAAAGTTACAAGTTAAAGTAACATGGTTTTGGCCATGACTCAATAATTAAAATGCTAATTATGACAATGTAACACAAATGTCTAATAATATAAATATAAAGATAAAATGATGAAGTGATGACATTTTTGTCAGACAACTTCAACTTTACCGGTTGTCAAGTACATACAAGCGCAAGGTGGTAATTCTAGTTTTCTAATTGCTGGTAAACTTGTTGCCATTTGTTTGTATTAGTAGCCACTGTCAATTTTACAGCACTGAAACTTAGCCTAAAATGGGGATGGACATAAGGAGTGTTACACGGTTTAGTTATGTGCTGTAGCCACACGTTTAGAAGCTCTTAGTGACATTGCAGAATTTATTTCCATAATCCATTTAGTGCATCATCTCTTTATCAATAAAGACAAAAAACCACCTCAAGCAATTTAGGAAGTTTTATTGCATTTTGCTGCTTCCATTTTGTTTTTCAATATGCACATAAAAATATGTGAATAGAAACACGGCTAGTGTGTCACTCACTCATATTTACATTAAGTCATACTGAGTCATTCGCTTCTATTGTTTTACGGATGAATAAAATAGCTTTGCAGGAAATATTCTAGTAGATTTGCTTAAACATACAGACCATGTTAAACTTGGCTGCACCTCATGTGTTTCGTGCTGTCACTGTGTGTGTGTGTGTGTGTGTGTGTGTGTGTGTGTGTGTGTGTGTGTGTGTGTGTGTGTGTGTTTCTACCCCACTACATCCACTTGTGTATGTTGTTGTGTGTGTAGCTTACGGCCTGACAGGCAGTATCTCCAGTGAGGTTTCCTCTGTGTGTGTGTGTGTGTGTGTGTGTGTGTGTGTGTGTGTGTGTGTGTGTGTGTGTGTGTGTGTGTGTTTGGTGCATTCTTGTCTGACAGAGTGCATTCATTTGTGTCTCCCCACATGATTTCATGCTCACGCTAACCTTGTTAAGTGTACCTGGATCAGGTTGAGGACAGCATGTTCAGTATGTGACCAAATGTTATTTTCCTGCAACCAAATCCAGACTGCTTTTCAGGAAAAGATACACACACACACACACACACACACACACACATACACACACACACACACACACACACATACCCACACCTCCCCCTCCTGCCTGTTAGCATGTGTGTTGAGGCAGGTCTGTTATCAAAACTGGCTGACTGGCTGCTGAGTGAATCATATTACCCATTGTCACTGCAGGCCTCAGGATGTTGCTAATGGTATACATATTTTTAGCTCTGTGGGCAGACTTACTTCTCACATATCTCTGTGTGTGTGTGTGTGTGTGTGTGTGTGTGTGTGTGTGTGTGTGTGTGTGTGTGTGTGTGTGTGTTGCAGGGCTTGCTTAAACTTTTCCGGGGGCCCTAAGCAGAATTTGATCCTCAGCTCAGCAGCACGTTGACCTAGAGATTCACTATAAACTTGTTCCTACAATGCATTATTCCCATCAAGAGGTTTGGTGAAATCGAACCGGCTGTGAATGAGGAATGAGGTGTACTGCGAGATAAAACACAACAACAACAAGCCAGAATACATTCGATCTTTCGTTTAAAGTCAACTTTGCAATTTTCAAATGTGAAGAAAGGAAAACAAAATATGCCTTGTATAATGAAATGGTAAAAAAGAAAAAGACAACACATTCAAATGGAATCGGCTATCTTGCTTCTCATAATAATGCTAGTATTTAAAAGACAAATGAGTATAAATGCTTTGTTGATGGTTTCATACATTAAGTTATGTTTCCTACAAAGAGCACGTGCTTCCCTGCTCGCTCATTGATTGCTTTTTATTGAACTACTAATAATAACACATATTTAAGCTTGCATTTTTAAAACCTGGAGTGTGGAACTCATCTCCCCCTCTGGCAGTGAGAGTAGTCATACAACAGTGTCCATTGGTGCTGATGATGTATGCCTGCAGGTGAGCTCGCGGCATCTCCCCCCCCCCGTGCAAAAAAGAGCAGAGAGAAATTCAATCATTGAACCAATCACCGGAGGTGATCCGTGTTTTTCCTCACCCTCAATCGCTTTCCTACTGGATCAAATTTGTCCAGAGGGACGTCCAGGTCCAAAAGCAGAAGAGAACTGTGTCTTATACGGCGGGAAATCCTCTCTCGCACTCACTATTAATACTTGTGAACGCACGTTTTCATTTTGAAGAATGAATTCTGTGCTGAACACAGTAGCCTTTTTGAAAGGCATTTTAGTGACGATCGCAAGTGACGGATCATTTTGTTTTGTATCTAAATGTATCTGTTGAAGGACGCCCTGTATTCCACACACTGCCCTGGCTGCTGCTGCTGCTGCTCCGGCACTAAGGCTCCTCCTCCCTTTCTGGCCCCTGTAGCTCTGGCTGGTTGACGCCACGACAGCTTTAACTTGTCCATCCGTCCTCAGTGTAAATTGGCTTCGCTGTGATAAAGTAGAACACAGCACAATTGTGCTAAAGAGGGCACTGTTCATGTTAATTGCCACTGTTCAAGCCCAAAGTTTAATTGAACTGCTTTGCTAGCTTTTTAAGGTATACTTCACCCTTAAAATAAACATCTGTACATCAGGTACTCACAGCGTGTTACCTTGTATTTTTTTTAAAGAAAATGTAGTTTCTTCTCTCATGCCTCCACAGTGAACAAAACAAGTTCCTTTATGAACTGACCTAAATGAAGGCTGCGTTTAACAACAGCATAACTAATTGATTTACAAACTCTAACGCGAGTCTTGAGACGGTTGTGCGGAGGAAGTGTTTTAAACGGTCAGGTTTTAGTGAAGATGCACGTGCTGATAAATGAGACTTCGATTGTACTACATGAGCTGTGTGAGAGTTCGTGAACGGATGGTGTCTCAAAGCGGACATCATTCACTTCAATCCATCAAGTCTGTTTTTGGATTCTTTATCCGCTGTAGAGGCTTTAGAGAAAAACAAAGTCTTTAAGGAATCCAATGTAACACTGGGTGACTAATTCATTTATAAATAGGAATTTTTACGAGTTAAGTGTTCCTTAATTGTTTTTGTTCCAAAGAGAGACTTCCAGTAAGCAATTGTGTGTTTAAAATGTTCTCACTCCAGCCATGAGTATCGTTTACATGCCTGCAGCTGACTCTGGTTATTGCCAGGTCCTCTTAAGCTGTTTCCCCAGTGCCTTTGCTCCCGTTGTTCCGCTCGTGCCTTCCACACAAAAAGGCTGTAAGTGATGACTTGTTGAGTCGCTCTATCTCCTCCAGCACGAAGCCGTGCCACAATAAGACTTCAGCAAAGGCTGACTGCTGTTTGGAGAGGAACGCAGCGGCAGACGTCACCCCTGGAGGAACGACACCAGTGCATCGCAACCCAAAGCCAAGTCATTGTTTATTCTTGTGCAACGCCACAGTTCTTGTGTGTGCTAGAGCCACCTGTAGATCAGTGGAATTTTGCAGGAATGTTCATTACATTACATAATGTGGACTCTCCCATTAAAGGAAATTGCTCCATAGCTAAACCTAAGGATAACAACTCTTCTGGGTACCTTAAACTGGCTGTTTCTCTCGTTTACAGCAGCTATAGGCACTATTTGTCAACCTATTAATAAGAGAACACCTACAAACCATAGTAGTAGTAGTAATAGTAGTATTAGTAGTATGAGTAGCACACTTGAAGGTAATTTAAAAAACCTAAAACATCGGTTCTTTTGAGAAACGCACTGGATTACTAAATCAACACATCCATTCAAACGGCAGCCCATCAGCTGGGATAAGGGATTTCTCCACTTTAAATGGAATGCAGTGTGAGCTTATCAAAAATGTACAACAGCGGCGTGGTATTCCTGAAGCTGTACTGGGATTGGCTTCCTGCAGACGAGACGGGGAGCAAAACATTTATTCAGACGCGAATGTGAAACGTGAAGTGTGGAGTGTGTGTGAAGTCAGCAGATTTCCTTCACCTCCATATGGCTGGAGTTTAGTAAGACCTCAAACAGAGCTGCTGCTAAACCCAACTAACAGAGCTCCTCCCGACACTTTGTACTGCCCCGGAGGTATGTTATTACCGACTATTTATGGACTTAATGCATGTCTTTTGCGAGAGATTAATTGTACGTTTTTGTTCCCGTGGAAGTCATAAAAACCTCTTTGAAAAAGTGTCCTCCGCCCTCGGTTAACTTGTGTGTGTTGCTGCGTCTCTGTATGTGCGCTAGGCAGTGTAGTAGGGAAGGTGGCACATTTTTCACAGATGTTGATGTTCGAGGAAGTATGCGTGAGAGCAGTGCCAGCTTGAGTGTGACATTTGAGGGTCGCCATGAGCTCATAGACTCTATGACATAGTGTCCAAAAACCTGCAGGACCTGGCAGCACATATGCTAGTGCATGACATCAGCTCTGCGTGTCGTCTTCTCCCATAAATCTGAATTTACACCAATTACAATTACAATCTAATTACAATTAGAGATGTCATTTACACTTAATTAAGCGTGCATACGTGTGTTGTAGTGTGTTTGCATGTGTTGTCTCTCTGTCAGCAGCTTGAGGGCTGAAGGTGAAGGGCTGAGGGTGTGAATGGAGAGCTTATCTGTCCCTGCTGGCAGTATGAGCTCCCAGCTGTGGACTGAAGCTGGGGGGGGGGGGACTTGAGAGCGGACATCGTCCACTGCAGGAAAGCCACTGTGATGATCAAAGGCTGTTATCCACTGCCTTTCACAACGCGGCCATGTCCACTCTCAATTGGATAAATTAGAAATCTCGCATGCGAAACAAGATTTCATCCCCGCTGATATTTGACATCGTCGTGTATCATCACGGATCATTCACAGTAAAACATCTCCTTCTTCCTCCTTTTGGTTGGCAGAAGAAGAACACCACGTATTCCTGCCAGCATACATCGAGGAGTGTGTTCTCATGGATAGACTTGGCTAGAGATAACGGAACCTCTATTTCTATTTAGATCACTTGAGACCATTGATGAAATCTTTAATTTGGTCTCCTACACCCGTCTGACAGCATTAACATGAACCAAATTCAATGATGGCGCACATCCTGTGTAATCAACTTTATGTTCATTCTAAGCTGATGAGACAGACAGTAGGAGACGGCAGGAAACTGTCTCAAAGCGAGACCGTGTTAAAGAGCAAACTACGCGTTGGTTGTTTTTGAATTTCCCGTTTTTTGTGCCTCCTAGATTCCTTTCCTTGCCTCCGCGCTTTGCATCTTAGGCTGCGGTCGAAAAAGTCCTTTTTGCTTAGGAAGGTTCCTAACTGAGTGAAATGACCCGGAAGTATCTAAGCGGCCGCCATGATAACAGCTGTTTGAATTCTCTAAATGCTAAGGAAAGGTGCTTCAATGCTTCCTTTATTAGCTCCTTTAGCATAGGAAACACTGGACCTTCCTTTAAAGAAAGGAAAGAAGATAATTCCGCCCCACAATTCCTTGAATTTAAAGTGACGCACCATTCGGCCGTCCATGAAAACAAATGATGTGTTTATCTTACACAGGTTTAACAATCATACTCATACAGTCATAAAGTAATGGGATTCATGTTGAGGAATATGAACAGACAGCGACAGTCCTTTAGTTTCATTTCATATGTATTTATTTACTTTGAACATGTAACAAATAAGTAAAAAAACAAAACAAGCTAGGCCTATGATAAATTATTAAACTGTTAAAAAGCAAAATATAACGTTGAAACTACATTATTGCACAAAGGAAACATTGATATTGAACAGTTTCACTGACACGAGTGAATTGTTTCTACTGAAGCATGTTGATTGCTGTGTGACAGCAGCAGGAAGGAAGGAGCTCCGGTTTCTCTCCTTCACACCACGAGTGAAGCAGCGTCTCACAGAAGAAGCTCTTTATAAAGCCTGCATGGTGCTGAGCCACACATTTCATGGGGTCATGTCTTAGTTGTGCTTTGTGTCGTAGTTTCTCCACGGCAGACCTCCGTCAGTGAGTGAAGCTTAGTGAAAGTGGAGTCGGATTCTCTGAACACCACGGTTGTCTTTTCCCAACTCCTCATGAATTGTCCTTCACAACTTTCCTTGACCCCATGGCGTTTTCCATAGAGGTCAAGGAAAAGTGGTTAGGAATAGACGTTAGGAGATTACTTTGGGACTTTTCGACCACAGCGTTAGTCCCGCCCAGAGGAGATGCAGGCGGAGGAGGCGAGAGGAGAGGCAGCAGGCTTTTAACAAATAAGATATTCTTGCCTCGGAGAGTCATTTTTCTGCTCCTGTCACACATTACTCTGTGTGGCCTTGACTTTCACTGCAAAATATCAGTCCTGCACCTCTGTGGAAACAACACAGTCACGACTAGAAGTAGACGCATTGGCAAATGTAAGAAGGTTTCTTGTTTTGTCCGAACAACATCAAACATATTTGATCTACAATTATGAAAGACGAGAACGCCAGCTATCACTCACCTTTTGTTGTGATGTAATCAAACAACAAATCTAATGAAGTAATCAGAAAGGTTCCAGTATAATGTCAAATAATGTTGTGTCAATAGATTAATACATCAATGATAGCTCTACAGCAAAAATAACAAAATGAAACAAATGACACGTGCACTAACATGCACTAACATGCACTAACATGCACTAACATGCACTCACAGATGGTCCAACTTGCCACCTGGCTGCTTGGCACCATGTGGACAGGCCTATTGAGGAAGCATGAACCATCAAGTGGCTTCATGGCTAATTAAGTGGCTGCCAGTGCTGCACGATCAGCTCAGGACAAAAAAAAAAAAGAACACTTCAAATTTAAGAATATCAAGACAGAACAAGCTTGTATTAATAATGCATGAGTGGCTCACTCAAGTTGCTCCTGCCTTTAGCTCCCAGGTGTGTGATCTGCGAGAATGCATGTGATCCGTAGGTGAAGCACACATTCTGTCTTTTTGAACATGAGTATGAGCGAACTTCTCAGGGTCGTCTGTGAGATTGCGAGGCGACGCGCATCTGTCTGTGGGAATCGTCGTAACGCTACGAGTCCGATCGCATGGCAGTCAAAGAAATGCACAACATTCACCTCCTGAAAAGGTCGCAGGCAAATTCAAACAAGGTGGCGATCATCCACCACCCAAAGTTACTTTCATCCACCCTGCTTCTGTGTTAATGTGCTGATTCTTGTCATGAATCCTCTCAATTAAACCAGATATAATTTACATTTTTACATTACATTACAGTCATTTAGCAGACGATAATATCCAAAGCGACTTACAATAAGTGCATCAACATTGGTAATCAAAAGAACTACTAGTCACCAGAAGTCATAAGTACATTTCCTTTTCCAAACAAGCATGTAAGAGCATGAAGCAGAGCATAACTCAAAGCCAAAGTACAGAAACAAAGAAAAACAGTTAGTGCTATAAGTAATATGAATACAATAAGTGCAACAAGCTAGTATGAAAACAATAAGTGCTAAGTGGAAGGCTCAGGGTAGCACTTCCTGAGTGCTAATGGTATTAAGGCGGTAATGCAAGTTTAAGATTAAGGCGGTAATGCAAGTTGGGTGGAGCCCATGTAAACACCATACTCCAAACTGCTCACAGCTTCAGTCCGCAAAACTGTAATAACGCGTGGAAAAGTTTGATTTGCTCGTGTGAATGTTAATCTAATTAGATTTTTTTCAACGTGTCAGCCTGAGACTTGGACGTATATAAATAGACCGATGTTACACAATGGCGATCAAAAGTGTAGCGTATTCCTCTGAGGCCGCATTCCTGACTGAGAGCCAGAAACACATGCACTGAACCAGTTTTCGTTGCCAAGTCAGGAGCCTTTTGGCCCCCGAGAAGGAAACATGTGAGCCCCCTCATGACACGATCTCACTCATAATGAATCAGAGAGAATACAGTTGAGCAGCCCTACAGTCACTCCGCCATCTCCTTCCACACCACCACACGTGTGGGTCACTCCTGTTCCTCCAGGAATTTTGATCTCGCATAAATAAATACAGTCAAACAATAACTGCCATGAAAATGTTCCACATAAAAAGCTTCCTACATGTACAAACCACTTGCCACTTTGGACAATATGCATTTTTTGTTTTGTTTTGTTTTTGCAACATAGATCCATAAACCCAAGCAAGATAAATATCCATCTCCTGAACTTACATCTGTTTGATGGCAGCACACAGGTTTGTTCTTTTTCTTTCAGGATCAGCTGACAGGATGTTGCTGTTTTTCTTGCCGTGCAGTGCTGATGATCGTGTCCTCATAAGGCAGCTGAAGAAATGGAGTGATTTTTTTTTTTTGTGTGTTATTTTAGTTGGCAGCCATGTTTTCAAAAGAATAAACAATGGATCCACGAGAATGTTCTAATGTCCTTTATTTATATTTTATTATAAACAGCATGCTATTATTATTTTTCCAATAACTGAATAGCAACATGTGGTCATGTCTCATTTAATCCAACACGACTTTAGGTAAAGTTAAAGTGAAACTGCAGTTTTTTCAAAACTTGGTTTCAGACAGGTTGGTAACAAACCCACATTAGACCAAACCATTTGGAAGAGAACATGAAGCTGACGGGTGAATTACAGGGATAACCAACCCGCCTGTTGACATTCATGAGAATGTACAGACTCACTCCTCTTTGCTTGATTAGCTGCTATTGCCAGTGGTGGAGTTCAGGGTATATTCCGGGGTATACCCCTGTCTTTTTTCCTGGCTGTTCACAGTATTCCCACTAGAGTGCCGCTCGGGCCGCATATTTCTGTCCGAACAGCGCCCAAGAGTAACCGAGCCCAGCCTGAAACCGTCAAACATTCCAATTTTTTATGTCCGAACCGACCCAAGCGCAGTTAATGTAAGCTGAAACAAATTGCAAATAGTCACTCTGAGCGCCAGAATACACTCTGGCACAAACTGGAAAGTGTGTAAATTGTGGGTTTGTATGGTACTCTGGGCATTCTGTCACACAGACAGTCGGTCCATCATTTGAAGTTTTCACTCTTTATTTTTACTAAAGAGAACTTCAAGCAACATGTCAAACCCGAACATCATTTGTAAATAATTGTATGAACTCAGCCCGACCCGTTGGGTCCCGCAGGGCTCAGAACCACAGAGGGACTAATAAAGGATTATCTTATTTTAACCACCTATCAGCTAAAAAAAACCCACTGGACTTTATAGGAGACCCACTTCCTCCTGAGTAACTTACCCATCTACCTGCTGGTACACCCTTCTCATTATGCTTAAACTTACATCCCATAATGCAACTGAAGGGCAGCATTCACCGTGGCTTCTGTGGAGCGCAGTGGAGCAGAGCACGCAGAATAATTATAGAACGCTGCCACATACGGTACATTCTCTGATCTCAGGCGTCCTCCTTTCGTCTTCAATCTGATCCGATTCCGTCTGAGATGATTTATTATAGATCGTCTGTGCAGCGCATGTTGTAGTAATGCTGCTGTGTACAACCTATAGTGAGAGCAATCATCTTTCTAGTGTACAATCTCGAAGAAAAAGATGAACGATAAACACGATTGCTGTAAACGTATCATTTTACTGGAGAATCTGTACATTCCTGCAGCACTTAAACCGCTCTCCACCGTCAGAATTTCTCTTCAAACTGAAGATTACAAAGTGTGTGAAACGTCCTTGGATCCGCGGTAACTGTGACCACCAGAAGACACACTAGTTGCTAAAAAGGCGCACTTTGCCAGCAAGAAATGGATTCTTTCATGTTCTTTTGTTGCTGTTGCAGCTCAGGGAGCAGCAGCAGCAGCAGCTAGATGAGATAATCCTATGATTTGTATTGATATGCAGAGGAGGTTACCTGGAAGAAAGCTTGCAATGATTACTACACGGCCGTGACCTGTGAGTGTGCGCGCGCACACACACACACACACGTATATAGAGGCTTCACATGGCCAGATCAACTGCAAAGCATATGCACACCCTCGCATTAATACGCAGACATTCGGACAGAGATGAAGTGTGTTGAAATGAGTAATAGAGGGACCGGCTGCAATAGCGGCGCAACGTCTACCAAACAAATTGAATGAAATATAAGGCTGTGTGTGGCTCATTAAGACAACACGCATGGTAAATAGAGAGAAACTCCCACCGACTCTGTCACCAATAGTCAAACGGCAAGCTTAGTTGCATGATCAAATAAATTATGATTAATAATTATCGCATTCCTTTACGCCCACGGTCTTTTACTGAGTTCTCGACTTTGCAGCACGAGCTAATTACGGCTAATCAAAGCCAGCACGGGGATGCGGCACAGTGTACGGCCATTCACGCTGTTTCCTGGAGGTCATGGAACGCTCGGGGAATCTTCCCCAGGCAGAGCTACTGTACCCGTAATCTGCAGTAAACACTGTTCATTCCTTAAGTAATTAAAATGTCATTGCATGATTTACAGACTTTTTTTTTTTTATGTAGCTGCAGATAGCGCCACTTTTTAAACAACGGGGGAACAAATCCTACTGTGTTGTATTTGATACATTTCAGATTGCACAGACATTTGCGCCGCTTGTTGATCCGTCCAAAAATGTCTGACAATCGCAGTATTTCCCACGCACAGCGTAGTGTGTAAATGTGTGCGCAAATGAGCACAGTGCATGTCCTGAGTAGCCTTGGACGAGCGTCAGCCTCGTCAGACGTGTGCGTGACTGCAGGGCTGTAGTCAACAACACTTACCGTTAGTGTTTGGTCCGAGTCCAGACGATGTTATCCGACTGCTGGTCAGAGTAAGACTATTTGCTGAAATTGTGGTTATAACTTGTTAACTGAAAACAGTGCTGGCTCTCCAGTCTGCTAAGAGAGACTGGAAAAAAAGATAAAATAAAGAAAAGCCAACTTGACTTGGTTGAGACAAAAGGACTTGGCGAGCCGCTGATAAGTCAGAGAGTGTAGATGCAAATTGTAGCACAGGTTTACAACCAATGCATGCTAAACATAAGGAATGTGAAGGAAGGCTAGCAAAGACTGTCAGTGGTTATACAATAATCAAGATGGTGGTATGATTTGAAGGTGGAGTTAAACTGTTCTGGACACAATTTACATTTTTGCACATAGTAGATATGAAGTTATCGGTTATCAGGAAAAACCAACCCAAATCATCACGACGCTTGGTCAGGACCCCTTGGCTGAACTTTGTAATGCACTGGGAACTTTGGTTCAGGCAACAAAAGTACTTGGTTAGGTTTAGCAAAGGATCATGTTTTGGGTTTAAGTTTGTTATGTAACTTCAGTTTAGTATGTAAGTCAAGTATACGTTACTTAAGGTGACTAAGGCAACTTAAAATAAGTCGATGTTTGTTTGGTTTCACAAAAGGAAATGAACAGTGGGTGAAAGTCCTGTGTTTGTTAGATCCATCCACCTCCAATGCACTAATAATGGTGTCTCATAATGACATGGATGTGTTTACCTTGGCATTAGTTGTCTCATGCAGACGCTTGAGGGGGCCTTGTGCAGTCGTTTCTCTGTTTTACTTTTTTTTCCAACTTTCAACGTTAACCAAAACTGTTTAAAACTGACAGATAACAGGAGATTTTCCTGGAAACGTGATTGGGAATGCAGTTTAGTTGAACGGAAACGTTATTTTGCAGGAGACAAAGTTGCGAATCAGACTCTGAGAGACAAAAGCAACTTGGCAATGAAAAGCATGCAGCTCAAAGTGTCTCTACTGTCTCCCTACATTCAGTAGAAGAATCTACCGTCATGATGACTTTAAATATGAAGCTAAAACCAACATATGGTGTTCTGAAAGACTATCCTACTGTATGACATGCTTGTCCACCAGGGAGTCACCTAGTTGTACATGTCTTACTGAGTCCTCTGCATTTTAATGTGATGTTCTAGGTGCCTTTGGTGGCCTCCCGCGGTGAACTCGGCACACCCACTGTGAAACTCCCTCTGACGTGACGCCCACCGGGAGGTCTGAAGCAACCTCTCAAGGGTTCCGAGGTGTAAAGTTGGTCAGCAGCGGACTGAGAGCGATGAAGACATGCGCCATGTTTCTGGCAGCTCTGCTGCTCCCCAGCATCCAAGCAGGTGAGGACATGTTTCCTCTTTTCTTTTTACTTCTCTGTATGTTCTTAAAACCAATGGGCTAAGGACACTTTACATTTACTTGAAATACAATTCTATCACCCTAAAAAAAAACACTGTGATATCAAACTGATTCACATTAGTGAATAGTGCTGAATGAGAAGTGGGTGTAAAGAGAGAGAAGGCTACACAAAAATCTTAGCTAAACATCCATAATTCATGATGTTGGCCTTCAACTTAAGACATTAATAACAATCCAGCTTTTTGAATAAAAGGCTGGGTGAATAGTGTTGAACTGTTCACTGAATTATTCATGTGGGTGTCTTGAAACAAGGATATTATTTTGGAGCAAATGACATTTAAAGCAAAGGCGTCACTTTCAAACATAGATATTCCATGTTTTTGTTTAATCAGTTTTGCCTTGTCATTACAAAGCCTGCGTACTGCACTTCTTCTTGCTCTCTAGTCAGTTCTCTGTTGCCTCTATCACGTAATCCGACACCATTGTGTTTGACACATCACTGTACATTATTACAGTCAACAGTCTGCAGCGAAGTGTACCCGAAGTGTGCCTGTAGCATCTGCTCCATGTGTAAACACCAGCAGCTGTCGAGAACTATGATGGATTGCTCCCTAAGACATAGCACGACGTGGTAACGTGCCAAAGCCCTGTAGCTTTCAGATTGATTGAGAGTACTTATCATATTCTGTTGATAACCAATGTGCAATTGGAAATAAGTAGATATCAAAGGGTTGGCAAATCAATACCAAAATTGAGTGAATCAAGGCTTTTCCAGGACTTTTATCTGCAACAGAATGCAGGACATGAAGTGGTTGTCGCACAAATTTCACACAAATGTTCGACAAGGTAAAATGATGAAGTGAAGACATGGATGTAAATTGCAACATGTCTCTGGTTGGTGGAGGCATAAAACCGGTATTCTAGTTAGTCGGCGCAGGGTAACAGTGGTGCACAGTATTCACCTGCAATGCCACAAGGTTTAAATAAAAAATAAATAAATAAATAAAATCATCTTGTGGAGTTGCAGCTGAATAGTTGAAAGATGAGAGAAGAGAGCCTTGACAGAGACAGAGCGCTGGTGTTTTCCTTCACTGATCTGAACTGCAGGACATCTGTTACTATTTAAACCTCAACCTAACCACATGTTACGTTACCTTGACCATTTCACAACATTAACAAGGTGTTGCAACGTAAACCTTGACCATTTCACGTTTAACGCGTGTTACAATGTTAACCTAGATAGTTTCATGTTAAACACGTTACGTTAACCTCAACTGTTTCACAATAAACATGTTACAACATTAACCTCAGACGTGTCACAATAAACATGTGTTACAACTTTAACCTCAGACGTGTCACAATAAACATGTATTACAACGTTAACCTCAACCGTTTCACAATAAACAAGTGTTACAACTTTAACCTCAGACGTGTCACAATAAACATGTATTACAACGTTAACCTCAACCGTTTCACAATAAACAAGTGTTACAACTTTAACCTCAGACGTGTCACAATAAACATGTATTACAACGTTAACCTTAACCGTTTCACAATAAACATGTGTTACAACGTTAACCTCAGACGTGTCACAATAAACATGTTACAACGTTAACCTGAAATGTTTCACAATAAACATGTGTTACAACGTTAACCTCAGACGTGTCACAATAAACATGTGTTACAACGTTAACCTCAGACGTGTCACAATAAACATGTGTTACGTTAACCTCAGACGTGTCACAATAAACATGTGTTACATTAACCTCAGACGTGTCACAATAAACATGTGTTACATTAACCTCAGACGTGTCACAATAAACATGTGTTACATTAACCTCAGACGTGTCACAATAAACATGTGTTACAACGTTAACCTGAAATGTTTCACAATAAACGTGTTACAACGTTAACCTCAGACGTGTCACAATAAACATGTGTTACAACGTTAACCTCAGACATGTCACAATAAACATGTGTTAAACGTTAACCTCAAATGTTTCACAATAAACATGTTACAACATTGACCTAGACCAGAGGTACCTAGACCAGAGGTACCTAGACCGCGGGCACCTGGTGGCCCGCAGGGACCACGTGAGTCGCTCACAAGGCATGTTCTAAAAATAACACTAGTCACCATGGAGCTCCATCTAAACATTTTAGTTACTGTTCTTTTTAAATCAAAAATGCTTTAAAAAAAAAGTAGATTTTAAAAGGACAAGGCCGCCGCGCTGCACTAGGTTTTCAGGTTCCTAATGGCGGGCACTTCCCGATGGCGCCAGACGTGCGGCCCCAGCTGTCCCCGCCGCGAGCGCACCCCTTCGTCAGGTCCGTCAGTCCTCGGAACAGGTTGCGGGGCAACAACTCGTGGGTGGCGGGGGTAGAGGCGAGGCAACGTAGTCCGACCGAAAAGGCCCAGACTAGAGGTTTGACCGCGGGAGCCCGAAGACACTCGGGCGCCTCGGAGGGTTGGATCCCCCCCTCGGCTACAGACGAGACTGTTTACTAGACTGTTTTTTTATCTTACATAACTGATAATTTGTATAAACATGGGACAGAGTTCATGATTTGTTCAAAAAATATAACAAAAGTAGTGGTTAATACAAACAAGACATGATGTGAAGATATGACAGTTAATGATTTCCTAAAAAATGTTAGAAGTGATAATTTGTACAAACATATAACAGCAGTGCTTTTGAACAGAATACACAATCATTGTTATTAATTATTGTAAGGAATAATTAACATTGACATGTGATCAGACAGTCTCTTCACATATATTATCATGATTATTAAAAGGTGACCTGTGCAACTTTGTTATTCAGAAAGCTTGTATCAAACAAGTAACCCTTCGTACTACTCAGTACCCTTGAAGTAGCTCTCAGTTTCAAAAAGGTTGGTGACCCCTGACCTAGACAGTTTCACAATGGTAACCACATGTTATCTCTACCTCGACCGTTTCACGATAACGTGTGTTAACATTAACCTTGATAGTTTCACAATGGTAATCACATGTTACAATGTCAACCTTAATCCTTTCACTACGTTAACCAGGCGTGAACTACTTAAAAGGCCCAAGCAGCAAAATAGGACGAGTGGAAATGAGATCATGTTGAACTGATCCTGGCCCTGCTCTGTATGTGTGTGTGTGTGTGTGTGTGTGTGTGGAATGGTGGTATTAAAAAAAAGCCCATTCACTATAAACTTAACACATCTCTTAATTCTCTCTCACTGGCTTTTTTTAATTGCAGATTTATTGTGCCTGCAAACAGAGGTTTTTCTGAGTTGTAAGCTAATCTTTCTAATCACAACCACAAGAACATCTCAATCTGAGACAGCTGGCTTTTTATTTGAGGGGGGTGCATCTAAATGAGGAGCTCAAGACACGGCGGAATGCAGTGACATCATGATAAACTCTGGTAAATGGACTGTACTTATATATAAATGGACTATACTTTTCTAATTTTCTAGTATTCCGACCACTTGGCCAGTTCCTGCCATAACTTGGCCAAGAGACATGTTAGTCAACGGGTCCGAGATTGCCAAGACCAAGGTTGCAGTCGGGTCGGCTTCATGACCTGACGAGGAGACGGACTTTCATGATGAGGAATGTGAACAACCAATGCATGATGCAGAACAGCCATTAGCCATCGACACCTTGTGATGCTTTCAATACGCAGAATTGGTTTTCTTCCACTATGATGCACCACACGGGATACAATCTCAAATTGTCATACCTGACACCCTGTGCCTGTTTAAGCGGACCATTGGGCTGATATCAAGTAATCTGAGCATAAACGTCATTCGTAGAAATATGAAAAATCCCAAAACTGGCTTTTTCTATTGGAAGGTAGTCGAGGTGCAGTGCAAAAGCAAAGAAGCAGTGAGGACTGCAGGCAAAACTTCACAACAGGACCAATGCTTCTGAACAGCCACATTCCAAGTGTGAGTGTTGGACTGTCAGTTTCAGAAAGTTACAGAAATATTCGGACAGTGTTTTGCTTTTCAGTTTTATTAAATGACAGTTGAATAATCCCTGTCATCTGTGGAACGTTAAAAAGCAAACAGCATTAGAAATACCAGTACATCAACGATAAGCAATGGATATAGAGACAAGCCTCATAATAACAATACACATTAAGTAGGAAATGTGTAAATGGAAATAGGCAAAATGTGTGAAAAATATGAGCGCTAAGCAGGCTTCATCTCATTAGCAAATGTGTTGTTAAGATGGATTTGTTTTGTTTAGACAATGTATTCCATCAGTTCATTTCCTCTCCATTTCATGCCTGCGTGGTGGTGCGCAAACACAGCAGTGTTTAGACAACTAATTTAAATTATTGTAGTGCTGTCAGCACTGCCTAGATCAGGGGTGCCCACACTGTTCCGGCTTACGAGCTACTTTTAAAATGACCAAGTCAAAATGATCTACCAACATTCAAAATGCTAAATATCTATTTATATATATCTATATATATATATCTATATCCATATATATATCTATATATATATATATATAGATATATATATATATTTAGATATAGATATATATATATCTATATATATACTGAGTATACTTTATATTTACAATATATGTTGCCTTACCTTGCATAACTGCATGAACCCTTATGGCACATTACAATTCTGTACATTTTTGGTCATACCTTGCTCTGATGACTTGCACTGAATGGAATCAACCAGGGCTGCATAGTCCGGACAGTAGCTGGTAGCCAGCCTCAAGCAGACTTCAAATGATCATCAGTCATGGTGGAACGGTGTTTGGATTTAATATTCATTATGTGGGGAAAGGCTGACTCATATAAATAAATAGAGCTGAATAATGCAGTCAAGAAGGGAGCACATTTCCTCTGTGAGTAAGTTCCAGAACTGTCCATGAGACTGGACTTCAGCTGAATGTCAGCCAGTAGTGTCAAAATCTCATCCTCCACTCCAGACGGGTTCAGCAACAGCGTTGTAATTTTTGAATCAACCTCAATATCTTCCCGAAATGTGCAGCACATAAATGTAGCGACTGGCTCGAGTAAAGCAAAGTCTTGAAAGCGTTTGTCAAACCCTGGCAGACACTTGTCGATCTGCTCTGTGTCGCGCGCACTGTTGAGTTGCGCACACGGCTTCCGTTGCGTCTCCAGCTCTGACGCAAGGTTTTGGAAGTTCCCCAAATCACGGCGCTGCAGCTTTAGCTTCTGTAGTAGAAAGAAATTGGGAGGCTAACTAATTAGCTCGCCGGAGTTTTGCGGTTGACCGCGCATACGTGGTGACCCGTGTGTTAGAAAAGGCGTGATCTCAGACTGGCTGCCCTGTACGTCAATCAAGTGACAAATGCCATGAGGACATCTCATTTTTTTTGAATGGCATGCGGTCTACCCACACTAAGTATTGGGCACCCCTGGTCTAGATGTAGCATAGCCTTCCTTTTTTAAATTCAATTCAATTTAATCTGCTTTTTTGGAATGCGTGTAACCAAGACGATATTGGCAAGCATCACTTTTCTTTCTTAAAATCTGTGTAGGGCAGGTGAGAGGGAAGGTTAGAAGGGTCAAACAAACACAGGATAGTCCCAGTTTATGTCCCGTGTGAAACCAAGTCAACAACTTAACTAGCGACAGTGACAGCTAAAAGTTTTCTGAAGTCTAACCTAACTAGTTTTTTTGCGCAAGTAAATCTAAAAACTGAGTAAACTTCCAAGGGCGGTTTATTGAGACCTTTTTGTTTAATGAATTAATGAGCATATTGTTCGTCTCTGGGCTACTGATATGAAACAGCTGTGACTTTGACCTCTTCAGACAGAAGTGTGAAACATCCCAGTCTGCTGAACAGGAACTTAGTTTAGACCCTGATCCCTGATCCCTGCTGTCGGAACGCAATGAGTTCTTCAAAAAGGTCCCAAGCTGACATTTGTCTTGTGGGGAGCATTTTTTTTTACATACATTCAACTCAAGTTTTGGTACTTTGATTATGTTTAACATGGACATCTGATATCATAACAGTATGAAAGTATTGACAATCACAATAATAATTTAAGAGCATTTCAAAGAAGGCTGGATGACCTTGGTTGATGCAATTTGCTACTTTTGTTTTAGGTCTGTGTTTTCTTTATGTTTGTGTTTATTACATGTTGCTTGTGAACATTTCACGCTGCCAACTTGGCCAGGAGCCACTTGCAAAATGAGATTCAAAATCTCAAGGGGATTGAAATAAATAAAAAAATAAATACATTTTTATTTTTAAGTTAATGAGTTGGAATAAAATCTGAAGATCTTTACATTTATAATCAGTCCTTGGACACAAGGAAATTGCACAGTGGTGTTTTGACATCTCCAGCCTGCACCGTCGGAGCATCCCTGATTGCAATGGGGTGATTTCATTTGATTCCATCTCCCATACGCAACTCTGAAAAACGAATTGTGTGGAGGCTTGGTTTCTGGAACTTTATGACCAGTTAAACGGTCTCTTAATGCTCTTATTCGCTCTGATGTAATAATTAATTTAAACAGTTTTAATTACTATTGTAGTGCAGCCGGATTAATAATTATGTTCTTAAGGATTTAGCACCCAGATCAGCTCAATAGAGTTGAGTTTTTGGTTTGTTAATATTTCATTTCTGTTACTGAGCAATTGTCGGTGAGTTCCAATATTTCTAATGAAATCCTTTTTCCCCATATTGAAGTGTATCAAACAAACAATATGAAGATACAGTAGGCTGTTTGTCGAGTGTACTGCCAGATGGTGGAATCAGGAGCTAAACTGTGAGCTCTGGTGTATTTCGGCTGGTCTACCCTGAACAAGCTCACAGCATGAACACACCACAGTGTAAACAGTGGTGGCTTAAGAAGACAATAATGCATCTGCTCAGTCAGTTATTACCCTTTTCTGTAATTAGAGTTGTGAAGAAACCAGGTGTAACACTTTGAAGTCTTCATTGCTCCTGTTTTTGTTTTTTTGTAGCATAATTCTCCCTGACTCACCTGTGTTGATGGTTTGATGGACGTCAGGCGCCGTTCATTGTGTTTTCTTAATAAGAAAAGATTTTCAAGCAAAGCAAGGAAGCAGGTTCAGCAGTTTTACTCACAGCTGTCAAACGCTCCAGTTAACGGGCAGCCACAGAAGGACTGACTTCATACGCTCACTCAGAAATGTGTGTGTAAATAGCTGCTGATGAATAACTTTTTAATGCTGTACGTAGCGTTTCCACATCATGCCTGTCAGTCCATTTTTTTTTTCTGGCAATTAAATGTGCTTTTAATTGACATAAAAGCAGCTCACGGTAAACAAGAAGGTGAAAGAGAGAAGGCAACACAAGTTAAGTGACCAGCGATAAATCCACAGAAACTTAGAGACAGGTTACAAAGTCACTGTGGTATATAACAGGGGTCCCTCTGCACAATACAGTACTTTCACATAAACAAAATAACGAATTAAATAGCAGCTGTGCTACTGGAGTTGAACTTGCATATCTAGTCAGTATAATAGCCTATATCACGTCCGCATTTCGAGTTAGGTTGCCCGGTCACTTCCGGCGCTCGTAACACCAGCACACAGTTATGGCATTTTCTCCATGTTTTCATGTTATTCAAGCATTGTGCCATACGTTGGCAAGAAAAAGGAGAAAGGCTTCAAACTATATGTTTCAATCTAAATCCACAATCTCGATCTGGATGTGTTATGGTAGCCCGTAGTGAAAAAGCACAGAGGGGCAAACAGTACCTCTGCCTCACTGAAGGGGGCGAGCGAGAGCCCACGGGTCGGGTTCATGCTTGTTGTGTCGTTGCTCTTCTTCTACACTTCTCTTCTTCTTCTCATATTTTGCTTTGACCACAAACATGTAAGATTATATATCCAAGCTTAAGAATGTCTCAAAAAACAAGGAAATGTGAACAAATCAACAGCAATTCAACGTTGGACAGGTGAAGTAACCTTTTATGTGTTTGTTGTTCTCTTTATACATCCGGGGTTGTTACGCAGATTATCGCGGAATCTCACGATTTTCGCGGGTGGCGCCCGCGAGCGCTCCGCTTCTGAAACGCTCCCGGTGGAATCACATATGTACTTTACCTATGTGTGTGTAAATAATGCTGATATGAAAAACAACCAGTAGTCAATGTGCAAGCTGCCAATTGAATGGTGATTTAAGCTTCTCTATTGGGTTCATATATTTGTAAATCTGACTTATGTAGTGTCAGAGCCTCACCAGCCACGAGCCTCACCGCACGTCACTGTACTGCACCGCTCTCTGTATCCGCTGTGTGGCGCTATAGAACACGTCCAAACATGCGTTATGTTGCTCTATATCAAGTGCAAACCACATAGTGTGAAAGTCATGTGAATCGGATGCTGTTTGTCAGAAAACGCATATTTACTTGGTCTGTTGCATTAAAGCGGTAAAGACTAAAACTAATACTGAAACTAATAAAAACTAAACTCAAACTAAGCATTTTCAAAAAATAAAAACTAAACTAAACTAGCAAACCTGCTTTAAAAACTAAACTGAAATTGAAAACAAAAAGTCAAAACGAAATAAAAATAAAAACTAGTGAAAAATGCAAAACTATAATAACCTTGCCCTTAACATGTTTGTGTTCTAGCTAAAGCTAATGGCTAGCTTTGGCTAGAACACAAACATGTTAAGGTGCTAACTGCTAATGTCATGAGTCTGACCATTTGTGTTGATCAATGTTGTTCTGTCACTTCTTTTACACACGTTCTATGTCTCTTGTTATTTGAAGCGAGTAAGATGATTTTCACAGTAGTTTGACGGAAAAAAAATCTTTCAACCGCTTGCGATGGTTTTCAGCAGCTGGAGTTTTCTCAGTTGTAATATGGATGGCCAAATTGTCATCCTGTGAACTGCGAAATTAGCAGGGGCCATTAGGCGAATTCCTGTGGGTATAATCCTGACATCACATGTAACAGCTGGGGGCAGCATTAAATCAGGGAAACAGCAGGACAAGAGACTGGGTTTGATTGAACAAAGGAAACAGACATCAGCTTTTTATTAACACCAGACCCAAGCTTACATCCACTGAGAACAGTTCAGGTCTGGTCATTGATCAGGAGTCGGTTTTCATCATCAGAGACCATCTATGAGCAGAGGCAAGGGTCACTGTCTCTCCCCATATATAACCACCAAAAATTCTACCCTTAGGTCACGTCATGACGCCGGAGCTTACTCCATCTCATGACGCTCAAGAAAAACACTCGGAAGTTCAGATTTGTTGTCCAACACTTTATTCCAACATCAAGAATAAAGCTTGACAAAGCTTGGCACTCAGTATGCACAGCAGTAAGCGACTCGGACACAATGCTAATGTCACTAGACTTAGTATGTGAAGATGGATAGCTTATTGATATAATTGAGAAGGGTATAGGAAATAGTGCCTCAGAGCAGGGCAGCAGACACTCCAGAGCCAAACGGCAGAAGCCAGCTGATTGCACGTCACCGCCTATCAATCTGTGTTAGCCCTCTGGGAAATCTACTTGACAACTCAGGTCCCTGACCAGTCAATGCCATTGACGGATCCATTAGGTGGCAGGGAGATGAGGTAACCACCACATACACACCAGAGAGCAATAGATTGGAACTCTATTGGGCAGGCTGGACGGTTACACACAGTGTCTCAGGGCAATGCGGACAATGGCAGACACATGGGTTTATCAGTCACTCTCACTCTTGAGTGAACAATCCAATAACCGTGTGTGCTATTCTATCCCCATTTAGATAGTAGAGGACCTGAGAAAGTTACAGTAGTTTGGTAGACAAGGAACGGAATCAGATCAGCGGAGACCTCACTGACAAACCTGGAGTGCTAATACTAATGGTTTCATGTTATGTGTTCATCACAGTTTCTTAAAGAAGCCGTTGTTCATAGATTCCGAGGGACTGACACAAACTCAGATTTTATACTGTATATGCTTTTATATTCAGTGTTTTTTTGCTCCTTGTAATCCAAACATGTCCTTGTCTTTGTCCTGTAAAAAGAAATGTTCAACCTGTAAAACATATTGTCGGTGCGACAGCAAAGCCCTGTAAAGGCTACAGCGGCTGTAAAAGGTTTCCTTTTGCTCTAAAAGTAGCTTGATGTGTTCCATCAATTATTTTGATTCATTCGCATTAGACGGACTGCAGGGCTGCTACAAGGTTGCTTGTTGATACAGTAAAGGTGATTCATGGCTACCTTTTTATTTCATTTCATTTCTTGTATTTTTTATACATTTTTGGGCCTTTTGTCACTGCTCTTTTATATCACTATCTGCACGTGTTTATATTCATCTATGACAATTGTCCCATTTGTATTCGTCTTGTTAGCAGGCTGAGCAAAGCAGTCCAGACATCCCTCTCCCCACCAATGTTTTTCGATCCCGAGGTGTTTTCAAGCCAGATGGTTGATGCTTCTCCCAAAGCCTCAAACCCTGGCTCCTCCATAGAGGACATATGAATTATTATGAATTTAGAAGTTCTTCATAAGCTCTTTCATCCTCAGTCAAGGTCAGCAGTTCTCCTCCCTTGCTGCAAACAGCCTGTGCCAAGCACTGCTTTACCCAACTAAGTCGTGCGTTGGTTTGCCAGAACTTCCTTCAGGCCAACCAAAAGTATTTTCCACAGCCTCCTTAAACTCCTCCCACTCTCAGGTTTTTTTGCTTCTGTAACCACCAAAGCCACAGCCCTCATGGACTCCCATGCCGGCCTGCTGCTTCACGACACCCCAGGCCTCCTCCTTCACTTTAACGGCCTTCTCTTCTTTTTGATGTTTGCTACCATGTCAGGCACAAACCTACTTTGAACATAACTCCATGTCCAAGTCCCTAATCTAATGCATTAGAAGTTCTTTCGGAGGTGAGACTTAAAGATCCACTTCATCGGGATCTTTGATACAACCACAAAGTGTATCATCGATCTTTGGCCTAAGGTGTTCAGCTTGCCACTGCACTTAAATACATGAACCACCCGATGCTCAAACATGGTGTTGTCGTAGCCAATCCATGACTGGAGCAAATGTTCAATGACAAAGCACCGCTCAGGGGTTAGAGTGCATAGAAACAAACAGCAGTCAGAGAGAAGAACTTTTAACGCAGCTTCTCTCAGCCAGGTGCTCCTGAGTATCCCCACAGCCGTCCAGGACCTCTCAACCAGCTCCAGAAAAGGAGAGTCCAGCCCCGCTCCAGGAGTTTGGTTCCAGATAACTCCCAGGAACACAGGGACACACGAAGCACTCAAAAAACAATAAGATGACGATTCTCGGAGGGGAGATTAGGCAGAGTGAAGAATCCAGGTAGTTTGTGCAACTGCCACATCTAAAGGCAAACGTGTAAATGAACACACTAAAAGGTTGGATGAAAAGCCTGTCATCATAGCGTCCTCCTACCTGTAGCCCACCGCCTCCTCGATCTCTCTCCAAGAACTCCGACTTCTTCGAGGGTGACCCTCGGATCCACCCTCTGAAAGGTTTCAGAGGCTGCTGAATGACCCAACAACCATTTGGTTTAAAGTTTGCTAGCAATGATGAACTAATGTATGATTTTACCTCCTTGGGCCTCAAGCAGTTATATGTCTCTTTGGTGGAAGTGTGAACAACTTGGACATCTGTATCGTGACAGGGGTTCCTTACTTTGCACTGTTTTTTTATATGACGTCATATGAGGAGACGAGCCAAAAATGTTGGGAAGCACTGGTTTAAACTTTCTAACAATGTATTTTATTCGGCTATCCATGTATTTTTATGTAAAGGCTTGTTCTCAAAAGTAACCACGAACTATAGCTCTAAAATGTATGTTGTGGGGTAAAAAGTACATTATTTCTCTCTGAAATTTCGTAGATAGAAGTATAAAATGTAAATACTCAAGTAATGTAATTGTATTAAATGTTGGTGTATTTTATGTGTCCTTCAGTGTGTCCAGATAAGGAGCCAGGACTGCAGCCATGGATGCCGGGACACAGTGAAGACCACCGCGTTACTATCGGTTACGGCAGGAAGGTCCTCCTCACAACTTCGGCTACGGTCCACTCCATTGAGATTCTTAGTGGAGGTAAGCTGGACCATTCCATCTCGTGTTCATCACAGTCAAATGGTAGTTAGAGATGTGACATATTTCTGAGTCAAACACAATATCTGGATGTGATATTGTTGTGGGTGGATTTAAATGAAATTTAAAACAGGTTGCTTCAATTTGGGCTTAGCTTAACGGTAGCTTGATATGGAATGATAGAGATATGATGCTGTAGAAAAGCCAGGCGGCAAACACAGTTCTATACAAATTTAAAGCCAAAATGTAAAGCCAATGCTTCATGTCTTAAATTTGCATTCTCTCTAATGTCCATCAGGGGGCGACTCCTCTAAACATGAGTTTATGGTCTCAATCTCTAGTTTACAGTCTTCTTCAATACAACATGATGTTCATTTAGTACATGATGGTTCATTTAGAGTCAAATAGACCATAAAGCAGGGGACGCTTTAGGGCGGGGCTACACGCTGATTGACACATATGCTACCATGGCGTTTTCCAGGCTGGAAGTTGTCGGTGTTTTCTTCTTACAGCTTTTAACCGTTACACAGAGTGTTTACATGTTGATCGCCTATAAGTATTCAGCGTTCGATTGTACTCTGCTCCACTCTCTCCTGTCACTTCAAAAACTGAGATGGAGACGGCAAAATTACCGAACTCGAGGCTTCAAAGAAGTAGTCCACAAACCAATGGGCTTCTTCATGGTGACTACGTCCACTTATGAACAGTCTGTCAAAGATCACCACCCACATCGTTTGATAAGGAGGAGGATGAGGACAACAATGAATACATTAGACCTAAACCCTATTCTTCTGGAAGCACAAACACATTGTGTCCTCCTCCTATGATATTGCAATGCTTGCTTTGACCCAGAAGATAATAGTCAAGTGTTGCTTTCTAAAATGGGTGAAGCTAGCTAGTCACCCTAAATCACGTTTGATTGGATGCAAGTAAGTGTAAATTCCCCTGAGTTCAATATGAGTCCGGAATTCTGTAACATTTTACAAGAAGGAAAATGAAAATGATTTAAATATTGAAACGCTCAAGCATAAGAGATAAGCGAAGAGTTAACACAGGGACCCAGTATTAACCCGATTTCACTGGTAGTAACTGCTCAACAGAGTATTCAGCGAAGGCAGAGCACAGAAGTCACACTCGCATCAGCTGATGGTCAGCTGTTTAATTCATGCTCGGTATCATTGGCTCATTGGTGCGTCATCTGCTTGGCTCCCAGCTCATTAGTAACATCCAAACCTTCTCATTGAAGTGAACCGGGCTGCCTTAACAGTCAGTTGCACTATTACTCTGCTGATATCTACATGCCAACGGCACTAACAGCTGCAAAAGCCTCTTCTTCACTAATGAAACAGAATCCCGTAGTTTTAAAATGCACATTTTAAATAACTTTTAAGGGCATGTCATGGATATATTTTGGGGATTGTAATATATTAGTTATATTTAATGGAATATCTGCTGGTTTTAAAGGATTTGTAGGATTTTGAAATGAAGGTGTTTTTTTTCGTTCAAATTCACGGACTAGTTAAGGGATCTCTGGCTAGCTTACCAAACACAATGATTCAAATGAAAATGAAAATGTTTTTCGGGGTAAATTGAGGAGGACATTAGTGCTATAGGCAGATACCTAAAATGCTTTGATTATTTCACAGTTTTCTGCCATATTTGACTGAATTATCTTTCAAATAATGTATTTTAGGAAGTCTTTTGTAACACCTTGGCCAGGGACTACAAATTAAAAAAATAGCCTTTTGAATAATTTTGGCATATTTTATACCATTGTTGAATATATTGGTCTAAAGCACAAACAGAGTAACATTAGTTAAGACAAGAAGGTGGTGAAAGCAGGGCCTCTGCTATTCAGAGAAAAGTAGCACATATAGGAGATGACGTTTAAGGTTAAACAGATACTCACCATGTCACTGCTGAACTGAAATCATTGGACTGTAGACCTGCTGGTTGGCCAGCTACATCTGTTCTGTGTCTGTGTGGACAAACTGAGCCCAGGGCCTTAAATGGTAAGACGGGTCTGAGGGCACTGGGGCATGAATGGGCTGCCAGGAGGCTTCATCACCACCCCTCCACCCTCTCTCTCTCCTTTAGGGAAGCTGGTGATTGCTGACACCAACCGGGCCATACTGCTTCGAACAAAACACATTCTGATCGGGAACAAGGGGGAACTGCACATTGGAAGCCCAGCCTGTCCTTTTAAAGGCAACCTCACCATCTCCCTTTATGGAAGGTACAGTTGTATGAAGTTCAGCATGAAAACCAACACAGTCTCAATGCACCTTGTGAAACGGTCACTAAATAAAATCTATTGGTTTCGTATACAGGGACACAAATAGTCTGCATATTTCTGTTCACTAGGGACAACCTTTAAAAATAAAAATACTACTACTACTACTACAGCTACTACTACTGCAACTATTACTGCTACTACTACTGCTACTACTACTTCTACTGCTACTTCTACTGCTACTTCTACTGCTACTACTACTGCAACTATTACTGCTACTACTACTTCTACTACTGCTTCTACTGCTACTACCACGACTACTAGTACTGCTACTACTACTGCAAATACTACTACTACTTCTACTACTACTACTACTGCTACTATTACTACTGCTAATACCATGCCTACTACGACTACTGCAACTATTGCTACTGCTGCTACTACGACTACTACTACAGTAACTACTACTACTACTGCTACTACCCCTACTACTACTGCTACTAATATTACTGCTACTAATACTACTACCACTAATACTACTGCTACTGCTAGCCCTACTACTACTAATACTACTACTACTACTGCTGCTGCTACTACTACTGCAAATAATACTACTACTGCTACTACCCTTACTACTACTACTGCTACTAATACTACAACCACTACTACTACTACTACTACTACTACTACTACTACTGCTGTACTACTAAATGCTAGCTCACTGAGCTGCTAGCATGGCTGTGGACTTTCAGTCCTGTTGAAGACATAAATATGATGATGTGTGATGTCAACATTAAGGTCATGAACAGGAAGACTGAAGCATACTTACTTTCCTCAAATGGCATTTGCCGAACGACATACATTATTAAAATGTCCATAATTCGCCCTCGCTCACTCAGATTGGATGACAGTGATAACGAACACAGCTACTTTGGGAGGAAGTACATCGGTGTGGGGACAGGAGGGACACTAGAGATCCACGGGGAAAAGAAGCTGTCATGGACGTTCCTCAACAAGACCCTCCACCCCGGAGAGAGCAACCAAAACAACTACATGTTCCAGAGAGGCTGGGGGAGCCGAGGCATCATTATCCACGTCATCGACCCCAAGACCGGAGAGGTGCTGCAGGATGACAGGTGAGGGTCCCCTCGAAGCAGAGGCTGCGTCTCGGCTGTTCGACGATCATGAGGCTCTTAATTAGAGCAGAAATGGGGCGTCGGCTGACATCTAGCGAGCTGTCTAACCACAAGGCTGGAGTGAAGGAGACAAATGTGCATCTAATTGCTCCGGCTTTGTTTCATGCACAGATATTAAACGGAGAAATTGATGTCATTCTTAATGTCCTTTCATGCTTAATTATCCAACACATTCTTTATTCCACATGAAGGTCAGCTACACTGATGTGCAGCTTTTATTGTGGTAAATACATGATTGTAATTTTTAGAGGATGAATCAAGGCATTGGACTGCATCCAGTCTCTAATTTACTATCATAAAACTTTTGTCTGATTAAAGGTGACGGCTGCAAATGTACTTAATAAACCACAACACAGTCAATATGCAAACTGAGTCAACTGGCAAATAATTAAGCAATAATTACAAATGGAGAGACAGCAAATATTGCTTTGAAGTGAGATAATGCCATTGGTTGTTCAATGTATATGTGATCTTGGTGTTTTGCAGGCACATTCTCTGATTTTTTTCCTTTACATTTATTATTAATGGGGTTTTTTTATCAGTGAAAGAAAGAAAAACAGGTGTTTGGAGTTTTATCAGAAGTGCTCCTTTAGTCTCCAAGCCTCTGAGTGGGCGGCCTGAGTTGAGGTTTTCAAAGAAGAAGTATTCCTTGGAAACCCCTCTAACTGTGCTGCCAAGCAAGTCGTGCCTAAGTGCTCCTGTGCTATTTGCGTGTGTTTTTAAATGAGCTAATATGCAGACATTTGGAACACAATCGGCCCCCTTTCTATGCAAATACGCAAACAGTGTAATTCACAAAGATCAGTGCTAACAGCCAGAGACAGTTACAGTGACATCATTAGTGTCTTCAGAGAGTTGATGCTAACTGAAGCACATTTATACGGGGGTCTCCGCTCATTCATTTTGGAAGTTAAAATAAAATCAATTATAAATAAAGCTCCCCCACGTGTCATCTTCGAAAGTACATGCGGGAAAAAAAAAACCAAGAAAAACCCCCAAACATGGTTATTATATGAACAAATAAACAAATAGTTTCTTTCCTCTCCCACTTTTCCCACATCCTGTTATCCTGAAATGTTTCCCTGAGGTTTGGGTGGAAGCGTCTCTCACCCCTCATCACCGACGCATTGCACTCACACACACTTATATGGATAAATGCTGTAATATTATTAGCCCGATATCTTTTGACGCTCAATTTCTGGTGCTCCCAGTGGCCGCCGTCCATTCTTTGCATATTAGCTACATGAGATAGTGAAGATTATCTTTTGATGAATATGATACTTTTATTTCTAAATATGATCGTATTCATACAAGCAAAGCACATTTGCTTTGTGGCCGTACCTGCAGTAGTTTTTTGTTTTTTTTATTCTTAAGTGCATTTTTGTGCTACCACAATGTGTACAGACATGTTGCCTAGTTTAATTATAGTGTTTCGGTCTAATTAAATTCATTACAAATTAATTTTTTTTCCCCCTAATTAATAGTGGTGCACCACACAGTAATATATTATTTTACTATTTTTTGATAGATTTTCACTTTTATGCCAATTATTAAATATGGTGCCTAAACTGCCTAAACTCTTTTCTTTAATCAATTTTTTTATTAATTTTGTTGCCTTTTAACGTTTTCATTCATTTCTCATGTGAAACACGTTGAATCAAACACACGCAAACATTGTCTGTTTGCCTTGCTAAAGGCTGCAGATGAGTGTTTGCTGTCCTTGCTCTGGGAAGCACCTGATCCAGATGCATATTGTTGCTGGAAGAAATGTGCAGAGAAACCCTCGCCTCTATCAATGCACAGCTATTATTGTTATTCCAATCTCCATATTTATTCAGGATGTAAATTAGTGCGAGTAGAAGGGAGGATTTGTGACCCATATATCACTGGACTTGGCAGGAACCCAATGATGAATTTTTTAAGATAGGGGAATTACGACATCATAGCTGTTGGAGGTTGATAGAGGACCTAGCACTGTTTTACACGCCGAGTGGTTTTCAAAATGCATTTTCTGGCCCGTCCTTCTTTCAGGATGAATGGACGCGAGAATGATTCTGTTCTCTT